>NW_022639581.1:188877-200504 GCF_010583005.1 Odontomachus brunneus | reverse complement strand
GAGAGAGAGAGAGAGAGAGAGAGAGAGAGAGAGAGAGAGAGAGAGAGAGATGGGGGAGAAAGGAAGGAAGAAAAGAAGGAAGGGTGAGAGGAAGAGAGGAAGAAGCAAAAGGGGCAGGTAGGCACTTCTCCGCGCGCGTCGACATCCCTCCGCGTCTATTCTCGCGCAATACGCCCGCAGGCGCTTCCATAACTTCGTTCTTACACCGATCTCTCTGTCTTTCGTCGTTCCGTACACGCGAGCGTCGCGCAAGCCCTGCTCTGTGCCTCCTCCACGCCTCCTCCCTCTCCGTTTCCACCCTACCGTGTTCGGCGTATTGTCGAGGGTACTTCCGTCTTCATCTCAAACAAATTTCTCCTTCCTGCTTCCCCCTCCCCCCCCTCCGCGCCGATAACAGCGTCAATGCCATTAACCGATCTCTCGAGTCTTTCTACTTCTATCTTCTCATCCCGCTTTCTATATATTTTACACACGTATATGTGTGCGCGCGCGTTGTATATATACGTATGCATGCTCGCGCTCTCTATTATGGAGACCGATGCAAAATTAATGAGGTGCTCACCTCGACCAAGGGGATGCGGCGTGCATCATATCGGACGCGAGACTACGAAATGATCGGGTACTAGCGAGGCTACGCGAACGAAGCTCCTTTTGATTCCCGACGCGAGGGACGCGATATTTGCATCGATTTTTCGCAAAGAGAGAGAATGATGATCACGACGACTCTCTCGACGGCGGCATGACAACACTGACAACGATAAAAGCAGTGTCCTTAATCCCTCGTCCAAGTCGAACGGACTTAGTGGGTGTATCTATGTGTGTGCGCTTTCCATCGATAAATATAGTAGTACAAGAATACTTATGACAAGTCCACCCTTACCCGAAGTAACGAGAATTGATTGTTACGAAACAAAAGGAACGTGGGTCCTCCACGTAAGTCGAAATTAATTTAGACCTCGAAAGGTCAAAAGTCTAAAGACTGTGTCCAGGAAATCGTTTCCTTAAACGAACAACACATCTAGACTCGACTCGACGATCGACCTCGCGATCGAATGCAAGATGGATGGATATATATATAGGATAAAACGTTCTACAGCCAGCATTCGATTTGTTTTCGACTTTTGCGCAGACTTTATCAAATACTATAAGAAAATTCATTATTATTTGATTATCTTTATTCAATCCCCGTGCACTTAATACACTGAGACAACAATGTTTAATTTTTGCATTTGTAATTATAATATTTTGCAGTTTTGTAATCTGCAGCTATAATGTTTGACATTTGTAACTTATAATCACGTAGAGAAATAATCACTATAAATTATGTTCGTATGCAACTATTTTTTAATTAAATTCTATTATGTTAGCGATAATCTTATACGCATATCACTACTATTATTTTCGTGTTAGAACAAGCAAAAAATGTGATTGATTGGGAAAAACATTATTTTAATAGATCAACCAAAAATATTAATTATAATTTTAATTAGAACAACCGTTTTTTCCTCACAGTGTATCTGGTAAAACCCACGCAAACGTTATACCCTAAACGGGTCGCCGCTCGGAGATGCCGCTCCGATGAAAAACTTGAGGCGCGTAGAATCACGACGTGCTGGTATGCGCGAATGACTTCGCGGGCCGGTTCTATTATTAATGATGATCGGTTAACCATCATGGGCGCGCAAGCGCACACGCCTTCCGACCGTCACGGGCAGCGCATATCGCACTCTGTAGAACCGCGTGTCGCCGTGCGTGAATTTTGGGATCACGCGCGAGCGAGCGAACGAGTGAGTGAGTGAGTGAGTGAGTGAGTGAGGAGTGCGTGCGTGCGTGCGTGCACATTGCGTAAGGAGTTTGCTTGCTTGGCTCAGCCGGCGACGTCGCCCGCACGTGCAAGGATGAAATTAGCCGATACGCCCCCCTCCTCTCGACCCTCCTCCACCAAACCACCCACCGCCCTTCCCTTCAGCTTTTTCAGCGGTTTCCCGGACCATTTCCAGGCTATGGAACTCTCCTTCGCCGTTTTCCTCGTCTTCTACTTGCCTCGCCACCCCGCCGGGTTCTCCGTCTGCCCGTTCCTCCCTTCCTCCCACTCTCTCTCCCGATGATGCGTGTAAACATAGGTCGCGCATGGCGCAGGCGGCCAATTTTAGAGAGGGACGTTTTGTCTCGCGCGGCCTACGGTCGACGTCTCTATCAGTCGTCTGCCGGAAACTCAGAGGGTAAAAGTCGGGGGGTGCGGGTGGAGGTAGAAAGAGAGAAAAAGGAGAGAGAGAAAAAAAAGGATCGAGCGACTTCCGTCGACACTTTTCCTGCTCTCCGGCTCGTCGTCGCAGCTGTTGGCGATCCCGTTCAGAGCGCTCGATTGGCGACTCTTGCACAGCAATCTTACACAGTGATCGCTCGAATGCTCGATTATCAGTAATTTTCGGCGCGAAACGAGTGTAATAACTTTCACGAAATTACTTTAAAGATACTCGGTGGGCTTGAATTGGTGGGCTTGCATGCTGAACCGCAGGATACGCCGTGAGATCGATCTGAAGCGCGCCTAATACCAACAATTGACGAAGGATCTGGCAGATATATATTTTACATTCGTTACTTCGCGCAATTCAGACGGACGCAATCGACGACAAACGCGCGCGCGGAAGAAACAGACTCTCGTTTCGCAACCTCGATGCACACGCATACACGCGCGCACACACTACCGGTGAAATCACGTCGGCCGATTAGCAGCGTCGCGCGTTCGTCGCGCTCATTATCCTCCGGTTTCGCAAGAAGCCTTCCTTATTCCGAGCGCGTCGCCGTCCAGAAGAAGATCCGACACGTGTCCTCAGGTAGAAACGGCCTTGCGACGTGGCGCAAGAAGACGCGCGAGAAAAAAGACGAGAAGGCGGACGAGAGCGGAATCTAGCCGGCGGCTCGCTCGCTTCGAGAGAGAAGAGCGGACAAGTGAAGAGAAGGGGAAGGAAGAGAGGAGAGGAAGCCGTCAGCGAGAGCGACGCCCGCCTCTCGGCAACGACGATCGCGAGAGAGATCGGGGCCTGAAAAACGTAGGATCATCCAGCCGAGGTGGCTGCTTTACATTATCCGCGGGTCGTAGCGAGGCATGACAGCCGTGAAGAAACGCGATCCGTTAAGGCGAGACAAGGTGTCGTCTCTCAGGAAGAGGAGAGAGCAGACGAGACGCGAGAGAACGTCGCGCGATATCGCGTGAGCGAGCAAGCGTGCCACGTGGCGCCGCGCGTGCCACGTGCGCGCGCGCCGCCGTGGGAACGCGCGGGATCGACGCGGCAAGAGATTTCGCACGGGACTTGTAAACGTCGCCGCGGCTGATTTATCGATCGCGGGTCCGACAGCCGAGCCGCCGCCGATCGTTCCCGCTGGGCGGAAACGAGCGTCGATCGAAGACGCGAGACTGCAGACTTGATTGTCGGCCGGCAACGGCGCGGGAAACTCCACCAGAGCGCTTCCGCGAGCGCCGCCGGGAAGGAACTCGCGAATCCTGAAAATTCTTGGGTTCTTGCAAATCCGATATTTCCAAAATCTACGATATTATTTCCAAATGCATTCGATTAGATTTTGACTCTACTTTCGGACTGAACCTTCCAACATCTGTGTACTCGAAAGGATCAGTATACGTTCGACACGCGTGGTAACTGAAGTCTTACTCAGCGCCTCTGAACGGCAGAAAACGTAGAGAATGCCACTTGTAATTCTAAGGAGGAAGATTCTCCGCAAAGTTAATAATGAATAGAATCAACAAAGTTGGTATAGTTTTCAGATTATCGAAATTGCTGTTGAATGGAATATTCAGGTCAAAAGTAAGATCATGATTTCGATTGCTGGGCAGCAACGGCGCGGAAAACTATCAGAGCGTTCTCGCGAACGCCGTCGAGAAGAAACTCACGAATGCTGAAAATGCATCGTTCTCACAAATTATTTCTAAAATCTACGAGTTAACTTCTATGCATCCGAGATTAGATTCTGCGTCTTAAATACTTCTCTTGTTCTGAGTTATAATTTTGGCTCTACTTTCAAACTGAACTTTTTAACATATTGTACTCTAAAGGCTCAACATGCGTTCGATACACATGGAAACTAAAATTTTAGACCCGTAATAGTTGTTACTTGAAATTCCTCTCAAGTGAGGAGATAATCAGATTCAAGTTGAGAGTTGGATGAGAGTTTTTCAGTTAAATCGCAATTTTGGATATAATGCTACATATATCATATAATTTAATTGAAAAATTTGCATCCAACTCTGAACGAAAATCTGAGTATCCCACATGAGACAAGCGACAACTATTAATGTGGCGCTTGCTCGGCGCCTCTGAACGGCAGAAAACGCAAAAAATGCCAGTTGTAAGTTCTAAAGAGGCAAATTCTCAGTAAGATTAGTAGTAAATAGAATCAAAAGAGATCGTGTCTTTCTGTCAAATCAGATTATCAAAATTAGCAAATTAATCATGTTGAATGGAATATTGAGATAGAAAGTAGGATTAAAATTTCGACTCGGGATTGTAGGAGAGTAAATAATATAAGAGTAAATACTCTTATTATTATTTTCAGAGATAACCTTCCATTCAAAGTCCCCTCTTTACCATACACGCGATGGAAGATATATCCGCATCTTATTTCCTAGCGAGATGAAACAGAAATCCGAAAGTGTGCGACTTACACATTGTGACGCGGACGGACACGCGTTTCTAGTTTATTATGCGCCGCGACCGCGATCGAATAATCGTGTCTCGCGATTAATTCCGCCGAGATCTGGATGATAAAGCGAGCAAGAGCGCCGCCTCACCTGACACCGTTGGAACATGAGACGCGGCCGACGGGAGAGCCGCGACATCGCGCCAAGAGGCACGTGCCTTTCACGAACACGTGCACAGCAGGTGCGTCAACGACACCTCGGCCGCGGTGGCGGCTTCTCAACGGTCAACCGGCCGCGGCGGTGCAAACCGCGGAAATGGCGTCTTCGTGATCCAGGAAGCGCGCGGAGGCAGACTCGTGACGCGCATTTTGCTCGCGCGGTTTAAGCGCGTCACAAAACACGCTCGGGCGATAAAAAACGAACGCAAGGTCAGATATCCACCAGAAAGAGAGAGAGGAAAGAGAGAGAGAGAGAGAGAGAGAGAGAGATTAGCTCGATAAGATAAAAAACAAAACAAGCAAAAAGAAACAATTTTCGACATATATTTCACCGATTCGCAAAACTCTTCACCGTTCGCGCGAGATGGAATTCTTTCGCTTAGTCGGCAATTAAATTTTACGATACTGCACCCCCCGATATCGCGTCAACGCTCTGATATCGCTAGCGTGTTAATTTCCCGATTTGAGACGTTACACAAATTCAATTAAGAATTTCGGTTAATTAGAAAACTTCGCGTCTAAGGGGGTCGCGCTGCTGTTTACTCTCGCTTATTTAACCGCCACTAATTAATGGCGAAGGGGACACTGCCCCCTGGAAGCGCGTCGAAGAGCCGCCCCGCGCAGCGATTTATTTGGACCGGCTCGCGCGCGCGCGAAGCTATACGAGATCGCGCCGCGAAAGTTATGATTTAGCGAGGAATAATCGTCCGCGCCGGGCCGGGCCGGGCCTAAAAATAATCCCTACACGCGGTTGCGTTTCGCTGGTACTCCACCCATACACGCGTAACCTTTGATACACGTACGAGATGCCGGTGCGTACGATGCTAAGATAAGCTTCGCACATTCTCTCTTTCTCTCTCTCCCCTTCTCTCGATTCCTGTCCTTCTCCTTCTCTCGCGTGGCCCGCGGCTGTCTCTCGCTCCTTTGTAGCACGCGCGATGGGTCGACTGTGATAAATGCGCGGAAATTTTATGACGGCGGCAATGAGCGACCGCTAACGCTGCGCCCGCGATCGTCTTAGATCTCTCTCTCTCTCTCTCGCAAGGGATACTTTCACATTCCCGAACACGCGTCGCGGATTCGTTCGCTCAATTAAATCTCAACGTCGAGAGTGCGTGCACGCAATCGTCCCGCCGAGCACGGCGGATTTCCACCGCGCTTTCGTTCGCGCTGGAAAAAAGTCCGCCGATGGGGAAATACAGCGCGCGACCGTTCTCGTCGCTTTCGTCAATCCGATCCATCATCCAAGCCGACGGCAAAACGATGGTCCTTCTCCAAACAAGGTATCAAAAAGGGAAGAAAGAGAGAATGTAATATTCAGACGATCGAGCGAGATGGGATCTTTTCCCTCGCTCCCCCTCGCTTCTTCTCTCCGTCTATCTCTCTCTCCTTCGGGTTGCAGTTTCGCACCACGAGGGCAAGCCAAAGCTTTCCACGTGCGCGCGTATTTACGGACATTTCGCGGATACTTTGATTCGCCGCGCCCGCACGCCCCCTCGCTCGCTCGCTTCGCGCTCGATGACACATGATCCCGATAAATCGGAGTGTGACGCAAGCGAGAGATGTAATCGGATCACAGACGCGCGCGCTCGGCAGTTATGAATTAATTCAATTCCGACTAATTCAGCCGACATGAGAATATACGCTTGACGGAACTCGCACGATAGAATCGCACTCGCGCGCGCGTGCGACTCGCGACCGACTCGGAAAGCGCGCGCCGTTGAAAAACAGCCAAAGTTTCGAACGAAGCCACGCGCTCCTTATCGCTACTGATGACGCGCGCGCGCATACAGACGGACATACACATACGCGAGGAGAGGTTCACGGAGCTGCACGTGTGTACACACACAAGTGTGAATGCGCGCGAAAATACTCGCTCTACGTGAACGGCAGACGTTCTCCGTCGTGTGGTGTAACGTCGCCGCAGACCACCGACAGCTTTAGAAAATAGCGTTCCTAGGACGTCAGTCAATCGTTTACGCAATCTTCGACCAGAAATCTCGAGCTCCGCTGTGTGCGCGCTGCGTGTCAGTCGTGCACACGCGCGTCTCACGTTGGCCGCAAAACTGCGACTGGAAAATCGGAGAACCGCACCGACGTAAATTTTAATCGAAAATATTGCACAATGTAACGCTCATTTCGTCGTTAACGCGTGCGCTGCAGCCACGTCAAGCGCACTTTCTAAAATATACAACCAGTGTTTTATTCATTGAAATGCTATACTTATAACTGATGGTTCAGTTATAAGTACAGCAGTCAGTAAAATTTCACTGAAAGGATCAGTTAACAATGACGACTGTTGCCATTATTAATGCAGTTTTCATGCATACACACAGTGTCCATACAAGGCGCATGAAAGTTGTCCGTCCTATCGGCCGCAAACATAGAAAATTGAATCTAGTGCAATGAATTCTTTGTATACCACAGATTTTGCACATTGAGGGAAAGAATATCTAAGAAATCTAGAATATGATTCTTAGAATATCTAAGAATATTTAAGAATCTAAGAAATAAGAAATATTTATTCGACGGTTACTAATAACAGATTTTTACTGGTATTGATATACATATTTTTCTCACACTAAAAAAGAAATATTTTTCAAATAAGAAAATATTTTCCTGAAGCCTTAGTTTTTCATAAAAAAATTGTTTATAAATATGTTTCACAAAATAATTGTTTATTCTTTTTAAATAACATGGATGTAAGTAAATATATTATTAATATTGGCAGAAAAAAAATTTTCTACAATCATAAATATATAAATTAAAAGCAAATAAGAGCTAACGCCGTTAATAAGACGAGAACAATAATATTTATAATTGCAAAAATATATAAAAAATTACAAATGTTTCAGTAATTATAAATATCATTGTTCTCGCCCTATTAACGGCGTTAGCTCTTATTTGTCTTCAATTTATATATTTGTAATTATACATTTAAGAGCGTTATCTTGTTTATTTCAAAATTTGGTATTTCTTAGATATCTTTCTTCTCAGCATATAGTGTAAAATCTTGCTTTCATTGCTCAAAATCAGTGAAATATAAGTTCGAGTGTTTCTAGTAAAAATCAATGAATATTTATTAATTATCTGAGGTTACTTTTTTTACTGATCCAATCAGAAACATTTTTGACATTTTGACTCATTTTAACCCTTTGTTGCCTAAATTTTTTGTTGTTTTGCTGATTTTTCTGTTGGACCTATTTTTTTAAGAATGAAAAAATAACTATATATTTATATTGTTCATGTATACATACGAGTCTTAGGAACACAACGACATTGCGAATATGTTCCGCAAACCAATTATGGAATACAAAGAAACATAGAAAAACTCTGCGAAGAAATAAGCGTCCCATGTATGGGATATTATGCAACAAAGGGTTAAGGGAGCAACGTTGCTTGTAGCTGAGGACGAGAGTGAACATTTCACCGCGAATTGACGAAACCTCGCGTGTCGTTACACCGTGGGAGGGGGAGGAACGAAGAGAGGAAGCCCCGGCGAGAGCCTCGATCGCGTCTCGCGCGACCGGTCTCCTCTTCGCTTCTCGCGAGCGCGGCTCATTACGTCTGTCATATGGTAGCATAGGTGCGGACGGCGAAATGTCGACGTAAACAGCGGCACGTCAATCACTCGTTTGCGCAATATACGACAGCGCAGGTCGGAGCAACGGCGCGCACCCGTTGCACGCAGCAGCCAGCGCGCACACGTTGCACTCGTACGTGAGAAGAAATTTCACCGTTCCCATGCGGCAGCGTCGCGGAAGAAACGATCGAAATGAGAAAAACGGCGCACACATGCGCAAGACTGACGTGCGTGCAACAAGAAAGGAAGAAAAACAGACAGACAGACAGACGGGGATAGACACACTCGCGTTGGTGGAGATGCGATAAACATTTTTCCGAATGGCGAATGAGACTAAAGAGGTAAGCAAAAATCGCCGAATCGGCAAAACACGATGATAAGTCGCGAGCCTTATAAACGTCGAGAAGACGAGGAATCACGGCTGGTGAACGAGCGTTGCTCATTACGGCCGTCATTATCGCGCCGTTGTGTCGGAGGCTTTGTTATCGTTATCATTGCGCAACCGGGACCACCGAGGACGCGTTCGCATTCAATCGTCGAGACGGCGCGAGATCTCGTCGCAGACTGACCGCGTGCTGTCGCCAAAATGCGAGAGCCGTGGCTCTAATTTGTGATAGACTGATCCAATAGACGATAGATCAATTGTATCGCGATACACTGTCACCATTATCCTAACGGACGCTTTCGGAGAAAGCGCGAAGAGAGCGCGAGCTCGAGAAAAGCATCTGTTTTGGTACTATTAAATACACTGGAAAAAAATACCTAAAAATTTATTTGTGGGATATAAAGTTTTGTTATTTCACAGAAATAAACTTTATATCTCGCAAATAAAAAAAATACGGCCAAGCTGCCCATCATAAGCTTTTTAGTCTCACATTTTGCAGTATTCGAAATCTTAAGTTATTTTTTAATACAGCGCTAAAATATAGTGCTTCTAGCCTATATAAGCATTTTATTCAGAATATCCATAAGATTTTTTACAGTTTTCTTTTACCCATGCAAGACAAATATTCATATTCATAATGTTGCTAATAAGTCAGCTGTAGATATACTAAGGATGATTTTTATTAAGCCCTGATTAACTTAATCGTCGATTAATTCCGTTGTGACCAGCAAGTAGCTATTAACCAATTCAGCTAGTTACAACAGAATCAATCAATCGAATTAAATTAATCGGAGCTTGGTAAAAGTCACTCTAAATTAATAAATATTATTAGCATTTATGATTCGTGCTATTTTATTGATAAAAACTTTTATCTCAAATTTTTTCCCATTTTTTGCAACATTTTCTGCATGTTTTCTGTAAAGAATAATGATACCATTTATTTCAGAATACATATCTTTTCAAGCTATTTCCTCCAAAATAATGAGGCATATCATTTTGATATTTATATATTTTGGATCTTCTCATGAATAGAGCGCTACAATTTTATCAAAAAATAATTTTATTTCCACTAAATAATATTTAAAATATCGCTAAATGTCGATTTAAAACTATAAAGCTAAACTTGGCCGCAACTCAAGTATTCTTTTCTCGGTGTAGTAACAACAAATTTTCTGAGCACTTTGCTTGTACAAAGACATCTCCCAAAGTTAAATAGACACAATTTGACTTTTGTCAATAGTAATTTATTCATGTCAACTTGATGAAAAGTGAGAAAACCATTTCAAAAAAATAACGGCATCCATTCACTTTCGAGATGTCTCCGTATAATGCTTTTCTAAAACAATTAGAAACTACGAGAATATTTTTCCTGTGAATGTTCGCACATATACCATCGACGAAATTCCGGTAAACGACCATGCTCATTTATTCAGGTTACGGATTGTAAATAGCCTCGTTTTAATTATAATTGATACGAAATACTTTAGTACTTCGATAATCAATTTCTGATGCGATAGTGGCCGCAGAATACGCCAATTGTTCCATTAATTTCGCTAATAGAAGTTACCCACGTGTAATTATTTCTAGATAATGACATAAAATATATATTATTATTATTATTTCGATTCGTATCTACGTTCCCAAGCGCGCATTGACGCCCGCCAATTAATGTCCCTCTCTCTCTCTCTCTCTCTCTCTCCTCTCTCTTTCTCTCCCTCGCTTTCCTTACCCGCCTTTCTCCCTCTCTCTCTTCCGCCGCTCCCTTTCCTTAGTTGCTCGCGCAAACATCGATTTGTAATCGCGCGCGATACTCACACGCAAACCATGATTCAGCCGCCATTAAATTTTTCCCCTCCTTGCTTTCTTTCGTTTACCGCCGTTTACTATTCGTCTCGTTTTTTACACGCCGCGCTCCGCAAAAGGACTTCCGTTTCAGGATACGAAATAAATCACCGCTACCACCGCTCTCCCTCTCTCTCCCTTATGGAGCGCCGCCTGGAATCTTTTGCCTCCCATGGCAGGTCGCGCCGAGGTCTTTAGCTCTTTCGTCGGTGGTAACGACGATTTGTTTCGCGGATTTACAGTCTTGGCGCGGCACGAGCCAAGAAGATGACTCGGACTGTTCGGGTAGACGTCGTCGCTGTAAATTCGAACTGACGAAACGGCAGGCCATTACGTTTCGCGCCGGAGATTTGTACCGACTTAATAAGAAACCATCGATCTCCCGCGCGCTCCACTGACGACTCGCCGACGTTTCACCCGCGCGAAGACACGCCTACGAGTAAATATTTGCAAAGACCATCGACGCGAGAATACCTGGACTGTTCATTTCGGCAAGAGGACCGATCTGCGGAAACTTGCGGCACTCGTCACTATTTGGATCGCGCGTGCACTTACTTTGCACATCTTGCAACATATAAACAACTTACAATAAGGTGATGAATCCTCTCAAAAGATGTTACTTCAGTAACATCTCCAAACGTCACGGTTCCAGCGCGAGTTGGTATAAGATCGAAAATATCTGGAGAAGCCACGGTGGGACGTGCCAAAGTAGTGTAACGTAAAAGTATTTAATCTTTCAACTTGAAAACATCTATAAAAATACAATATTTGTCTGTCTGTTTATTCCCTGTAAATACTCTTAAACGTCTTTAAACAATCTGAACCAAATTTTGCATAGTTACTTTTTAGAAATACTTCCTGCGAAAGATAGAGATTACTAAAAACCTGGAGTCACCCCCTCCCTCTGATTTCATTCCTTTAACACTCACTTCATAATCCGGG
>NW_022639581.1:163369-188867 GCF_010583005.1 Odontomachus brunneus | reverse complement strand
ATATATATATATATATATATATATATATATATATATATATATATATATATTATACTTTGGTCTTTAAATATGAACATTTAAACTCTCAACATAAAACATGTATATATATATATATATGTTTTATGTTGAGAGTTTAAATGTTCATATTTAAAGACCAAAGTATAAGAATGTCCAGGATTAGACGCGTGTCCGGGAGAAAGAATGGACACTTTTACCTGAACGTTTTCCTCTTACCTTATCTAATCAGACCTTCCCTTCGTAGAACGTCTAGATGTTCTTGTGTCGATGCCGAAAACGTCGCGGCGGATCTTGACAATCCAGCACGAGTGTCGGACACGGGGAACTATTTCCCGGCACGTCTGCGTCTCGCGGCGATTTGTTTCGCCGATTTACACGCGGTTGTGTCCCGGCGGCACCAGCGACGACGGAGGAGTCGGGCGATCGATGCCCGAACTCGACGTCTAATTTCGGAATCCGATACACGAATCAATAAGCGTGCCGCGCGGAAGCCGCGGCTTTGACGCGCGCTGATTGTTTGTGACAGGAACGTCACTCAAGCGAGTTACACTTATTTCTCACGCTGTCGCAATAATCGATACGTCGAAAACTGCGTTTCAATATTTAGACTCGCGAACGGAGGAGCCCGTAGCCCGCAGAATGCAGTCCGAGCTCACCGAGCCGAGAGATCGCGACTCTTTTTTCCCCTCTGATTCGCCGTGAGACATTAAGCGTGATCTGAGGATGTCGCGTCACGCGATCTTCCCGGTAAATTTTTTGGGAGAGACAACAATCGATTTATTTACCTCCATATCTCTGTCTCTCTCTCCCCATCTCTCTCTTTCTCTCCATGTGAATTCGCAATTTCGTCGAGGCGCGAGTCAACGCAAACGTTCGGCAGACGCTGATATTAAATCCCAGTCAAGAAAATGGTAAATAGTAATCTTTCAACCGTGACGTTTCTCAAAATATAATGGCGTCTTTATCCGCCACGAGACGCGGCAACCCAGTTTATCTCAAGCCAGTTTATCGCCCTGTGGCTCACGCGGAAATAGATTGATAGAAATAAATATATTCACGCGCTGCGCGTGGAAACGAATTCCAAAGGCTACGCGCGCTTCGCGTTCGCGTTCTTGCAACGTGAACGTATCTCGCGCGACGAAAGATCTTTATGTAGACAGAGAGGGAAAGAGAGAGAAAAGGGAGGCAGTGGAGGGGGAAGGGGAAGAGCGTAGAGGAAGAAATATCTCGTTGATTATTTTTGAATCTCAAGATTACGACATGAGCGGTATGTGGTCGCGGTAAAATTGAGATTACGTAAAGGCAGAAACGTTTACGGCCGTTTCGCGCAAATTCCAGCGATCCTCCGGCTGTACAGCGGCTGCTGCTCCACGGAGGATCGTCGCGGCCGCGCTCTCGACCGGCAAAAACGTCTGCGGAGCACCTCGCGAATTCACGCGCACGGCAATGGAAAGGTTTCGACCGCGTATCATCGGCCGGTCGCCACGGGCGTTTAGGCCTTTTGTCACGGCGGCACCGATTTGTTTCGTGGATTTACGGTCGGCGCGAGGCACGAGCCAAGGAGCCGAGCGACTCGGGGCGCGTTCTCCTCTCTCTCGGTCTCTCGCAGTCGCGGGTATAAGTTTAAATCGGGAATGGCGGGCCGGGAGGCCGTCATGCGGGAGGCGCGATGGTATTTTTATCGGGCTAAATATAGGTAAACCTCCTATACGGAACGCCATACCAGCGTCGCTCCTCGTCGCTCCGGTGTGTGCCGACGAGAACTGCGCGAGAAAGATAGACAGATAGATGGATGGATAGATAGATAAATAGATAGATAGGTAGATAAAAGGGGAGAGAAAGAGAGAGAGAGACCCCGAGATATAACTACTCGTTAACAGCCCGCGCCGCGTAACCGACTGACTCCAGATACACCCTGGGGTGTCCCGTGACCGCAAAGAAGCTTCCGATGAAAAAGAGAGGTGGGCGAGACCTCTTGATTAATACTTCATAAACGCACGGCTCTCTTTACCTCCGTCTCTTTCTCTTTCTCTTTCATTCTCTCTCTCCTCCCACGTGTAAATTCGTGCTGTGATCGCGGCGGTCGTAATCGCTCGTCGCATGCGATTGATCCGAAGGCAAACCCCACTGGTAGCGATGACGGTGTCTTAATCGATAAGATGTCAGTTAATAACGTCTTAAATCATTCCCGATGCGCGGACATTCGCATTTATCGTGGGAAATCGACGGCCAGAGACACGTCCTTTATCGGAGATCTCAAAAAGAACAGAGAAATGGAGGAAGACGGATAGAGATAGAGACAGACAGGGGGAGAGAGAGAGAGAGAATTATTTATCAGAAAGAGACAGCAAGTGAGAGACGCACACGTGGAAATTGACCTAGCACTTCGCACGGCATTTCAATTAACGACGACCGTGACAACGGTCGTGAAACGTCACTCGGAATGCGACACTTCTGGTTTGTACACGGGAGACGCGTTCGACTGACGCGCGCGTTGCAAGTCAGTTCTCAACGAAAGTCAGGTGTCTCGCGGAATGCGAGAGAGATACGGGACCGTCGTGTGTCTGGAGCAGGCGAAGCGAATCGACGACACGACGCGCTCGCGAGCGTTCGTTATAATTCGCGATAAATCATACAAACGCCGTATTTCTGCGCGAAACCGGAGTAGGTGCGCGCGCGCCCATTCGAACGATATCGAAACTGGAACTCGAAGTCGCGCTTCACGATTATCGCGAAACGCGATGAGACAAATACACAATAAACACACACGCGCGCTCGCACGTTGACGCGCGAGGGGCTCCGAAAATGAGCCGAGTTCCGATCGATCGATCGCGGTGTTATCGGCCATCGTAGCCTCCGTGCGGTACTTTGTTAATAGCGCTCGTCGTTGTTTACACCAATCGTTCGTATTGCGGCGATAACGCGGCCAGATTTTTCGGACGAGCGCTCTTGCCTCCTCCTAGCGCGGTCCGCTAAAAGCGGACCGTACAATATAATCGTACTACCATAGGGCGGTGTCCCATGACCACAAAGAGCTTCCGCAGAGGGAGATGGAGGGAATGTAATTTGAATTCGATTCGGGGGCGAATCACGCGCGCGGCGCGCGCTCGGAGTAAAGCTCCACCGCCGCCGCCGCCGCCGCCGCTCTGGTCGACACAGATTCGTGTAAAAACTCCTGTTCCACCGGCGTGCTCCCTCTTTCTCTACATCTGCGGGACACCCGCACTCACTCGCACGTTCGTTCGCGTGCGCTCTACATATTGCTTCTCCGGAATATCACCGCACGCGCGCGTACTGCTAAAATATAGCCGTCCGATCCTCGTCCCCGCGCGGATATTGAGAACGAAATCCATGTATCGGGCGCGATATATCGCTCTCCCTTTGTTTCTCTCTCTCTCTCCCTCCCTCTCTCTCTCTCTCTCTCTCTCTCTCTCTCTCTCTCTCTCTCTCCTCTTCCCCTTCTTCCCGCACGTGCTCAAAATTAGATAAATCTCAAAGTCGCATTACGCTTCCGGTAATTGCACGAGAGAAGCGTAGGTTGTTAATTATTACCATAGCGAGAGTACACGAGAGCGATTCTACTTTTGATGTTCACGTCGTACCACCGAAGAGAAGTCGTATCGCGTGTGGCCGACTCCACCCTCCAGTGTCGGCATCCACGGGATATGTCGAAAGGGTCGAGAGAGATTTGCTTCTCGCCGTCGCGCGCGCGCGGCCTGTCGACCTCGGCAGAGAGGCCGGGAAGAATGCGACCTTCCAGGAAACACCGATCGTGCCTGGTTGGGTGGGCCAGGTGTTACCCAGCCGTGGCGACGTTTGTCGCCGTCGTACCTGCTTCGTTGGACGCGACGAAAGGTCATACAGCGCGCCGCGCGAGCTGCATCTACATTCATTTATTCATCCACGCGATGTTTACCGTTTCCTCTCTCTTTCTCTCTCCCTCTCTCTCTCGTGTTTACGTTCGCGCCCGCGGTCTCCACGTGCTAAACAAACATATTAATTGCGCGCCTCCAGCTCGAGCAACGTCGACAGGCGCGGACCGAGTCGAACGGAGAACGATGATTGGTTGCGAGTCTGAAAATAATCCGGCAGCTTTCTGTCGCGATACAGACTGCCACTGGAGACTCTATAATAAGAGTCACGAACGTTCCCGATTTTGACTGGTGCCGCTATGTTTGTAAACTAACTAGTAGATATAATACAACTGTAAGGCCGTTTGACGCTGCAAATGCTTTGAAAAAGCTAATACTGTGTGTGTGTGTGTGTGTGTGTGTATGTGTGAGAGAGAGAGAGAGAGAGTAAAAAAGAGATTAACTAATAACGAATTCATAAACAATGTCTAGTTGTTTGTTCTGCACTAAATTACAGTAATTTTGTGAAAAAAAAGTTATGTTATGAAAGTATTTTTCCATGATGAAAGAAAGAAAAGCGAAATGGGCAGCAAGTGTTGGACGAAAAATTAGAGCCCAACCAACACTTCGTGTCTGTGCAAAATTATTTCTTGACACTGATTTTTTCTCATTTTTTTAAATAAAATTGTATATTTATTTATTTATCATCAAATATAAGCCTATTTTCAAGCATTAATATGTGAAAAACAGTTGATGGTCGTCGAAATATGAAATATTTCAATACGGAATATTAAAATATGACGCAGCGCCAACAACTTTTTGGATTTTATTCTAAAGAAACAAAATAAAAAAATGGAAATATTTAATAAATATGCCATATTTAGATGTAAGATCGCGTATAAAGAACCAAAGAAACATTTTGATAGCAAAATTATGGCAACGTATAATATCTAAGAAAAAAATCAAAGTTAATGTTTCATCCATGTTATTTATATTTTTTATTTCAAATACCATAATTTAAAATTAAGTTTCCTGCTATGGCTATTTTCGATTTTAGCCAAAACATGGCACCATCGACCTAATCTCGTTATTTCGTGACTCTGATTGAAAAGTCACTAATCGCCGCGAAACGCGCGCGTCGTGACGGCGAAGGAGGGGAATTTGCTCGTGAACTTAGTCGCGAATACGCTCCACGATTCACGAGAGAGTGTAATTAGATTCTCCCCGATTCTCTTTTCGGGTCGTACCCGCCACTCGTCGATCGCATCGATGCGCGCGACACCACGACTTTGACAATCGACGTGTGAATATTTGATTTTTGTTTAAGGCTTGTTTCCTCTCGACGAAAAACTGCAACAAATCATCGCCACCGGTGTCGCCGACACGGTCACGTTCCTAGAATTCCTCACGACGCTTCTGCCACGACCTCGTCTGCGTGCCGGCCGTCCCGAGACTTTAATTTTGGATTAGAAGCGCGAGAGGATAAAGCGCGGGAATGAAACGCTCAGCTCGGAAAGATTACGAAAGAAAGAGAATCTCTTTCGATTGCGGGTCTTATTTTGCGCTCTCGCGCGAAACCCGAGGCGAGGAGGTTATTCTCCCTCTCGCTCGATTATATTTGCGCCTCTGTGTTGCAAATAATATCGCCGGATCTTACGTAAAGTTTTTCAGTTTATGACACATCGCGTTGGAAACGCGCACCGCGAGAAATTCGCACGACGATGACGAATCGACGTCGCTGCTGCCCAACGACTCGAGACTCAAAGTTTATTTTTTACGCGCAATTGAGATACAAAAGTAGTCGGTCTCTCTACTGCTAAATTAACGACACGTGAATATAATGCGCATAAATTATGCGTCGCATTAATAATACCGTCCCAAGTAGAAAATCCCTTGGGATTTATTTGGCTTTCAATCCGACTCCCTCAAATTAATTATGCGGGTTTTCTCTATAGTGTCTTCAGAAATGTCAACACGCAACTCCAAGTGGGAAAACGTAAAGCTTCCTCAATATTTTTTCCCTAATCCTCATTATATACATTAAGATTGAATAAAACATATTGCCTCTCAAAAGTAATTCCATCATTCAATAAAACACTCAAAGTGTTTAGAAAATACATATTTTTAATAATTTTTATTATTTTTTAAGTATTATTTTTAAGTATAAATATAACATAAAAATGGAATTTTCAGTTTAATATCATCAAAGCAATAAAAGTATGCCAACGTTAACGGCTGAAAAAAAGCGCAAATTCCCATAGTATTTCTGTCTCGACTCTAGATAGAGAGCCATGCTTGGGACAAGGATTCTCCCAATTGGTCTCGTAATAACAAATGCTGGGATTTGAGTATTCCAATCGGCATTTATGCTATATCTGGCGGAATCTAAGGAAATTTCTATGCAGGGTGATTTGCGTGTCGCGTGACTATTGGCGCGGGCGCGCGCCATGCAATTTTACGTATCATAATGACGACTTCCTCGGTGCCGATGTACAAGATACAGGCGGTCAATACGCCGTAATGAAATATCGACATTTTGCATCGACATTTTTCGCAAACGCTAATAACGGCGCTGTACCTTTGCGCGGCACAGTCGTCGATAACACTCGGTGTCGGAGAAAGGATGAGGATAATTACAGACGTCTAATTGCCGTCGCTCGCGGCGACCCGCGGAGGACGCGTCGACGGCGAGTCCGCACGATCGTCGAAATTACAGAAAGAAACGATAAAGCGGCCGTGTTATTACATTTTCCGCGTGGCTGTAGATACGATGTGCGCGCGAAATGTCTCGAATTACGTCGCGGCCAGTCGTAATCGGGACTCGCTATCGCGGCTTGTCCGTGATTTCAGAATGGTTCTCCGGAATTACTGCTTCCGGCCGTCCGACAGTTGTCGAATGTAACGCGAGCAGCTTTCGAAGGAGGAGATAAAAACAAAACTAGGGAGATAGAAACATAGAGAGAAATTCGTAAGAGCAGAGGAACGCGTTCGGAAGCTGAAGAGGATTAGGCAGCGCGGTGTCGAAATAGTCACGACAAACGTGACATAATCGGTGTCTGGAACTAGTCGTCTCGTCGTCGTCGTTGTCAAAAAAAGTCCTCTGTCAGAAACAAATTATCAGAACAAGAGCACGTTTGCTGTTTAACTATCGTCAATGAAACAAATCGAACAGTAAAGCTCGATCTACAATGTGTTATTTGCTTCTTGTTTCTTTTTCTTTATCTTTTTCTGACTCACACCTTATCTATAATGTGTTATTTGCCTCCTGTTATTTTTTTCTTTATCTCTTTCTGATTCAAACCTTAAATTAAAAAAAGACAGAAAACAAGAAACAGGAAGCAAAGAACACATTGTAGATCAGGCTTTAAGCCTTACACTAAAACAAGACAGAAAACAAGAAACAGAAAACAAAGAACACATTGTAGATTAAACTTAAGGACTATCGTACACAAAATAGCTGCATGTGCATAACATAAGATCATCTCAAGCAATGAGCATGTTCTGCAAATCAATATGGCAACTTTTTCTTAAATGTTCATTGGTCAAGGCTACGACCTAAGGGCCATCGCACACAAAATGACAGTTGCATATGTATAGCATAATTTAGAGAAAAGTTGTCATATTGATTTCTAAAACATGCTCATTGATTGAGACAGTCTTGTGTTTATCTGGCTTATCCTCGCAAATAATTTCATATCACTTGTCACTTTAGCAAACATATATTGTCTGAGACACAAATCATATTTGTCTTCGTCTATTTAGATTGAATTTTAGGCTAGATTAGTTATATCTTCATTACAAAATGCTGTTACATAAAACAGCAAATTGAAAGTAACAAACCATTTATTCCCTCTATGTTGAGAAGAAAAATATCTAAGAAATAGTGAATATTTATTCAGTGAGTATATCATAACAGCATATTTACTTATATTCATATAAAATTTTTCAAATAAGAAAATACACATTTCCTGAACATCTTAAGCAAAATCTTAATTTTTATCATAAAATACTATTACTTATTCCATTTAAATAAAAGAATTTAGATTTAAGCAAATGTGCTACTAATGCCCATAAATATTTCGCAATTTTTAGGTATTTTTCTCTCAATGTACGATGTGTCATTTACTGTTCCGTCTCGACCAATCATTTGTCGCGGGTACTGGCATTTTGTTAAATTAGCGAAACTTTTTCCTCTCTCTCGGTGCGCGATTCGCCGCCGGCAGATTTCTTGCTCGTCATACCGGATTTCCAGACAGCCAGCCGCGATGTCAAGATCGGAGACGGCGAAGAGACGAAGACGACGGCCACTTACAATCTGCCGAGCCGATCGGCGGCCCGGATGTTCCGTTATCCGGCGACGTGGTCCGAGTGTCTCGGCGTTTCTTTCGCCGATATTACTATGCGATATTGCCGGTGCGGCGCTGTGTACCGCGCGGACCGCCGCGGAGATAAGATCTCGTCTCGCGGGAGGCTTTCGTCCGACGCCAGCTGACTCGTGCGAGAATCGCGAATCGAATCCGGCGACGACCGGCTGGAAATCGCCGCCGCGTACGCGCCAAATACGGAACTGGGTTAGCAGCCGCATCGCGTCTCTCTCTCTCTCTCTCTCTCTCTCTCTCTCTCTCTCTCTCTCTCTCTCTCTCCCCCCCTCGCCGCTGCTCTTGCTCTACTCGTGCACGCCTGTCCGAAACGAAATCTCTGAAATTCCGCAGTAGCCGTAAAAGTATGCAGTAAGCTAATTGATCAATGGGACTCTGAGGTCGGTAACACACGAGAAACGTATGCAGTAAGGAAGGAAATTAACCAAACGCGATGATTCTTCTTCAACAATAATTGATTGTGACTGATCAATTTTCTTACTGCTTTAACCACTCTGCCCCAAGTCAGACGCGGGGTAACGTTTTCTTTCATAATTTAATAATCAGACGTCATATTAACATGAACTAAAGTGGAAATTAAAATTAAAGAACTGTACTTTCCAGTAATTAATCGTACTAATGGTAAAGATTATTTTTTACAAATTTGTGCTCATCTAAACATTGTAAAAAGAAAATTTTTTGAAACTTGCAAAAAGATGCAGAAAGCAATCTCCAGTTACGTGTATTAAATAAGAATGATAGTTTTCAAAGATACGGATGCCAAAAACTTGTAGCTGTCTGAAAAAAATATTTATATAACCTGATGTACAATTTTTTCAAAATTCTGCGACAATTTTACCAAATTTAAATAGTAATTTCAAGTTACTATCAATAATTACAATTTTTATATTACTGTAATTTATAGTAAAAACATATTTCTTTAGCACAGACAGTGCATCCTTAAAAACTCATCGACATTGAGGTTTCACGTAAATAAATACAATATTTCAAGATTTACTTTTAGGTCCGCCATTTCGCATTCGCTATTTTGAATTTTGTGAAACTAACCAAAAGAAATAAATCTAACAGTAAGTCCTCTCTTTTGCGGAAAAAATTGAACTATTTTGGTGCTGATTTCGGGAAGGAAATGCAAGCGTAGAATGGTTAAGTTTTACTGCTTGAATTTCTCTGTGTGGTTCTCACAATCCACGAATAATCGACTGTGGCCTGTTTGCTTACTGCTCACGTCTTACTGCATACTCTTACGCCTATTGTAGGACCGGCTTATTGCGCTCATCGAGTCGATCGCACGGCGATTACCGCGAGTAACCCGGGGAGTTGCCGCGCGCGAAATGCAACTCGTGCACGCTTCCGCGCCTACCAACTCGCTTGGACGAATGCGAGGAGAATGAGAGTAAAAAAAAAAGGTGATCCGCTCTACTTCGTCCTGCTCTGCGAGCGCGAGACGCGCGTTGCACATTGAGCAACGATACGGAGAAATCGTCATCGGTGATTTGAGCCGTATGCTGATATCACTTCAGTAGCGTGCGTTTTTACCTTACTTCAGGCGCCATCCACTCACTGTGGATGCACACACGGCGCTACAGATGCCTTACTGTCTCCTAGATCGAAAGTGACACGATTTTCGATCTCACACACAACGCTTGGGATAAAAAATCGCATAAGTAGCTCTGATTACAATGCACTGAGAGAAAAATGTTTGATATTTGTAACCACAATCAATAGAAAAGTAATTATATACTATAAATTATAGTCAAGACAATCATTTTTTAGTCAATTGCACTATAATTTTAGTACTGTAATTTTAGTAATAATAATTTTATACCCATGTTATTACTACTATCTAACAATCAAAATATATAATTTAGATTCCAACCACTTTTTGTTTGTTCTAACGAAGATAATAATAATAACATGCACATAACATTATTATCACTAACAATTATAGTACAATTGACTAAAAAATGTCATAATTTATAGTAATTATTTCTCTGTATGATTATAGTTACAAATACCAAACATTTTCCCCTCAGTGTGGCTTTGATTATGCTGGTTTCAACCTTATGCATAAGGTCGAAAATTGCATAATTCTCAATCTAAAGAATGCTAGAGTAGATATGATGCCGTTTGTATGTTCTGCCAAGATATATGTTTGTTTTCTCGAATATATAATATAAACAATAGATTATGAACGTTATAAAAAACTATATATCTTTGACTAGTGATACATACATTTTGTATTACATTTTGAACACACAAAATATATTATAGAAAAATATTTCGTATTTGTATTGAAATCGATCCGTGTGGAAATTTTCGTGTTGAATTTTTAACAAACCCGCGTGCGTCAATTTAATATTGTCGTTGCGTTGTTTAGACTATTTTGCACGATGTTTATATATTCATCATCTCTGTTAAAATAACACAATTTATACGTAAATGTACAGATGCTTAGTGATACATTTTGTACATAAAATGCGCGGATAAGCTGTGTTATGTGTTTGCCCCAATAATTTGAATATACGAATATATGCTGAATTTTTTGAATATACGAATATATGCTGAATTTTTTGAATATATGTTACGAATATATGTTGAATTTCTTAAGGTATAACTCTCAAGTTACACCTGTAGCCTAATAACCACACGCCTAATGAAGGAATATTCCTTCGTCGTTCGTACGCGGCATCGGTCCGCGATGAAAAGTGCTCTTGTCGCCGAGTTCTGATTCTTATTCGACTGCTATAATTATTCGGAGGACAGAGTGAGATTTGAAGGTATCATTGCAAGTGTGTCCAGATACATCGGACAAGTACCTTTCAGGGTCATCCTTTTTTTAAGGTAAAAGCTCACGAGCGATTTTTGCGAGGGCTCGCCGTTTCTCGGGTTAATCTGGCGAGCGGGGAAATGTTTCGAGCATGATTGAACAGGACTGCCGACGAGAATCGCTCGATCGTCATAAATTCGACACGAGCCGGCATCCGATGCAGTCGCGGCGCGACGTTTATTTTACGCGGGCGCGCGCACATCCCCTATCGCCTGGTCGACACGAAAATCGACATGTTCCGCGTGCACGCGAGCGCGGCAGACGCGACAATAAAAATAGAATGCTCGTACAAAAGCGTCCTAAGTGCGAGAGCGCAACGTTCACCTCTTCTCTCTCTCTCTCTCTCTCTCTCTCCCTGTCTCTATCTCTCACACCGTCTCGCCTTCGCAAAGGAGAGCCGGCGTAAAAACGCGGCCTTGCCCGGCACGCGGTACATGCGAACTCACCCATGTGAGGCAGGGTGAGTCACTTGAAGCCACTTCGCGAAGAGTAAGAGAAGAGGGAGGGAAGAGGAAAGAGAGAGAGAGAGAAAGACAAAGAGAGAGAGAAAGAGAAAAAGTGCGTGTGCGTTTGTACGTGCGTGGGTGCATGAACGCGTGCGTGAGAGCGCGCACGGCAAAGAGAGAGAAGGAGAGTAATTTGTTCCGAGAATACTCCCCGATGAACAGACGCATTATGCGTAGATTCGTAAATGATACGGTGTGATAAAATATAAGATAGTGTATTTAATTAATGAGTCAGAGGTGCGGAGTCATTTATCAAGTGGAGCATGAGCGGAGGGGCGCGCGCGAGTATCGAATTAAATATCGATTAATCACATTAAATAGCGTGTACAAACTCGGGAAACGCGCGCGCGAAGGCGACGCAATATTCCTTCACCTCGCGAAATATTCAACGAGACGGGACGTCGGAATCTTCCCAAGTTCCCGAGGACTCACTCTCTCTCTCTTTCACACATCACACTCGGATGATGTCATGAAAACGGGTCGCGACTCCGCAAATAAAAACGATTCGACCAATAAAGTCTTCGATAGTCGACAATGAAGCGCAAACGGGAATCCCTAGTTTTTCGAAATCACCTCGCCGCGTTTCCAAACGAAGAAACTGTCTCTTAAAACCACCGAATGAATATGAGTAGAACGAGACGCGCGTGGGTGTCTCCTAAAATGCATCCCTCCTAATTCGGACGCTTGAAAATCGACCTTTAAGCAAGGTGACATCGACTCAGACACCTTTTTCTCAAACCGCACGCTTGGGATCCCTTTCTACGAAGGGACGAGAAAGAGAGCGAGAACATGGCCGAACGACTCGGGGAAACGGAGACAAGACGAGACGGAGAATCGAGGAGGAAGAGAGACACGAGAATACACCAGGACGAGGGAACGAGTGACGAGGAAGGCTCGCAGAGGAACTATCGGCGTCACCGCTTCCCCGACCTCGAGGTCGCGGCCGACGTCCCAGAGTCGCTTCCGGGAGAACAGTGCGCGTGATGTGGAGGAAGGTGCGTCGCAGGGAGACCGCCTTGCCGGCACAGGACGACGAACTCGGCGGTGCAGAAGCGGCAGCGGCGGCGGCGGCGGTGGCGGCGGCAGTGCTGCGCTCGTTCGCTACGCGCTGCACCGCACTGCACTGCGCTGCGCTGCGCGTTGCATCGCGCTGCGCTGCATCGCATTGCAGCGCGGATCGCGTCGCCGCCGTTGCCGCCGTCGCACGCGCTCTCTCTTTCTCTCTCTCTTTCTCTCTACGCGCTCTCGTCCTCCTGGTCGACGACTCGCGACTGCGCCGTTATAACTGCGGCTTGCGGTCGGAAACACGTGGGAACCCGAGGGAGAGGAGGTTCCTCCGCTTTGTATGTATCAGCGGGTACGAACGAACGACGAACGAACGAACGAATGCGCGCGCGAATGCATGTGTGTCGGTGTGTTGCATGGTGTGCGCAACGTCCCGTGGGAATCCATACCCCTGCGCAGAGCGAGAGAAAGAGGAAGAGAGGAGAGGAACGACGAAGAGCGGCACAAAAGCGGTATCCACCGACTGTGTGGAAGCACCCTCTTCTTCCCCCGCCCGGATAAATCCCTTCTTCCGTGTTTTTCCTCCTACGCCGCCCCGGGGACGCCGTTTTACGAGGCTACGTGAAAATCGCCGCCCTTTAATCGCGCGCATTCCAACGATCGGCCGTGCGCGATCGTCCCCGACTGCGAGGATCGAATTCTTTCTTGCCTGGCTCTCTCTCTCTCTTTTGCCTAAGAAGAAAGAGAGAGGGAGAGAGAGAAAGAGCAAAGACGACCGACGTTTGCGGAGGATTCGAAAATCCTCGACGTTTCTTGTCTCCCCTGCCTCTAGGGCTAGGGTCGGCTTTCTCTTTCTTTCTCTCTGTTCTTCCAGTTGATCGCGCTTTGAGCTTTGGTGGCGAGGAAAGAAACGCGATATATCATTCTGTGTCATCATAACAAATAGATACACGTGCTTCTGAATGTTAATTATTGCCATTTCTTTTCGTCCATAGTCTTTCTATGGTCCATTAAAACTTACGTTCTGGAATTTTGTAACTTAGCTTTTTCACGCGTAGTTATACCAGGCGCACGAATATCGCTTGTTATATATTATTAAAACCATTCTATATTAATTTCTCTCTTCGATGTCAGCAGGTCCGTTTAAGATTACAAACAAGTTCCACCCAAATTCACTCAAAGTTTGCCGAGAATTTGCCGAGTTTCCCCACTTTCCCTGTTATTTTTTTTTTAGTGACACTCTTTCAGTGGCTATGGCTAATTCCAAATTCGGATCGTTCAATCACGAGACACTGACGAGCAGGTATCGAAGAAATGCTCACGCAATGAGGCACAAAGCTCCTAAATCCGAGATAAATCTCGCGCGATATAGTTTGCTGTTGCGTAAAAAATAGCTTTGCGTTCACAGCCATAATCTCGCGCTTAGATGGTGATGAGAGAGGCAGGGAGAGAAACAGAGAGAAAGAGGGGAAGGAAGAGAGGGAGAGAGAGAAAAAGAGAACGAGCAAAGACGAACAACACGTCCGCGGAGGATTCGAAAATCCTTGGCATTTCTTGTTTCCCCTCTCTTCCTAGCTAGGAACGGTTCTCCTAGCTAGGGACGGCCGCTTTATGAGCTAACGCGAAAAATATCGTCGTCCCCATGGAGATTTCTTCGGAAACTCTCGGTCGCTCGCGCAATTCCGATGAAGTCCGCGGAATTTTCAATCGACAACGGTTCTTCTTATGATTTTTCGGGATTCTCGTGCGCGCACGTTGTTTCATTACGTAAAGACTGATTCTTGTCGGAGAGAAGAGAGCAAGGGCGATCGCGCGCGTGCGCGATTATATTTGTGGGCAACCTCGTGCGAAAGGACGCTGACGAAGAGACAAAGAGCAAACCGCGCGCGTTTCCCGAGACTGCAACATCGATAAATCCCTTTCCGTGTTTTTCTTCATCCGCCAACGGGCACGTTGGTTTCACGCGGAAACGCGGAAAATTGTTGTGCCTCTGCCAGCATTGATCGCCCGCGATAGCCCCGGAGTTTAGTCGGGAAGCTAGCTCGCGCGCCAGAAAGCCGCAGTTTGGACCCTCACATCGTTTTCGAGCATGCCCGACAGAGTCCGACTGAGAATGAAAACAAAAAATTTCCGCACGCAACGAAGGGGATGCAAGCACGAAGACGATGTAAGCAGAATGGAAAAGAATACCAAGTCGGATAACACAGCGAGTAAAAATCAATGAGACGTTGATTAGAAAACGCGGCGGCCGTGCTGACATCGCGATCTTTTCTCTCTTTCTTCCTCTCTCTCTCTCTCTCTCTCTTGCTCTCTTTGATTTGTCCTTTTCGAAATCCAGTAAAATCCCGGCCTCGAGCTCGAAGATGAAACACATCATCGTCGTGGCAAGGGAAACAAAGTAACAATTCATGGAGATAATAAGCGGGTTAGTCAGCGATCCACCGGTTGCACGCCACGTTTCCGTTCGCGGCAACGAGAGCGATTAATGAAGGCTAATGTGACACGAGCGGCGACGCGCGCGAATCGCGACTCGTGGCGGAAAACAGCCGGAAGCCAGATAACCGACCGACCGACCGACCAACCAAACGAGAGCGGCTTGAAGGCGGGAGAAGCGCTATGAAAGTTTGAAAAGCTAAGTCGCGCACTTAGAGAACTACTCTCCGCTGCTGGCCGCCGCCGCCGCTTCCTCCTCCACGTGGCCTCCACCCCCGCGCTCTGGCAGCTTTAATCCCTCGTAACGTGTAGGAGGAGGTCGGCACGGAGCTTTAGTACACGCGCGGATCTCGCGAAGCACTCGAAACGATCTTGTGCTCTTAGCGCGTGTGTACTACCAACGCAACAGAGTGACGCCGGCCGGGAAAAATGTGACGACCATAAGCGCCCGGTTAAAATCTTATCGTTACGTGCGCTTAGACGCATTAGGTGGTGTTGGTGCACGAAGTCAGTAAAATTCCAGAGAAAGGGAGATACACGTGGTCTACAAGATGTCCGACGATTACACTTTCATGCGCAGGTAGAGAACTCCAACTCTGAACACAAATAATTCCTCCACCAAACAAGTACGTGAAATTTTTGAAGTTTGAAATTTTTTAAGATTGAAAGAAGATTGGTGAAGGATCACGCACGATACATGCTCCTTGACTGAGCTATAATGGCGACACATAGAAAGACATGAACTAGCCATTGGTAGCAAAAGCTCAAAAATCATAATTTTGTGGGTTGGATTATTGTCGCATAACTCTATGGCGAATTAATAACTAAAAATTTATGTAATTCTTTGCAAAATAGTAGAGAATTTTTTTTTCAGTTTAACCTAATGTACAAGCACATGGCGGCAAATGTCACAGCTCGTCCGCCGTATCGTGTGTAATCGTTCACCAATTTTCTTTAATCCTTTGCACGATGGGTCGCACAACGATTTTTGCCCGCTCAATTTTTAATAACTTTAACAAAGTTCTTAACATCAAATGCTTATTTTTTTTTCTTTTTGTAAAATTCCTAGTACATGATTAAGTGTAAAAAAAGTAGACCGTAGATCTTTATTTGCATAATTACTATAAACAATAGTCAAAATTTATACTTTTTATAAAAAAATTAATTTTCTACTAAATTATTATCAATATCGAAACGGCAATTTAAGCACTTATTTAGGACATCCTATTTTTCAGGATTTTATCAGATTTTTTATTATAAATTAGTAATCTTTGAAAAATAAGAAATCGATATCTTCTGTAAAAATTAATAGTTTGAATATCTCTTATATTGGTGGTAAAGGTTTCTTAAGTCATCGAATCCTAATCTGGTCAGAATTTTCAAATTTTTTAAGATGCATGATGATCGAATCGATATGAATTTTAAAATTCTGTCTTCTGATTCGTAATTAGTGACCTGAAAAATTCTCGAGTACAAAATTTTCAAAAAAAAATTTGATACAAAAATTCGTGACACAAAAGGGCTGATTAATAACTCAAATTTTTAGGTGGTTGATTGTGCTAAATGGTAGAGGAATTTTGCGTCCAGTTTGACGAGTCCTATCTGCACACAACGGGTATGTCATTACTTGTCAAACACCCTGTATATACATGTACATATATACCTCAGCTTAGCGTTGTGACGAGGGCTCGTGAGAGCCTATAATAAAAGAACGATCTCGAAATGTTTAATTCAACTACGTCGCGCAGGAGGGTGGTAAGCTACGATCGGCCGGAAGGGTGGCTCGCGCGACTGCGCGAGGAAGACTTTTGATTTAATAGGTATGTAGCGTGAAGTGCCTATAGTCCCCTCCCCGACCCAGACGATGGTGTAAAAACGAGGAAATATTAAAGGACACCGGGAGTGCTTCGCTCGCCGTTAGAATCGATGTGTAATTTTGTACTTAGGGGACAACATCACCCGAGAAAAATATATATCTATCTATTACGATGACACGCGCGACGTTGGCGTCGCGTTATCGGCGAAGTGATATTCCTACCGCGCGCGCCCTCGTGTTTTTCTCCCAACTGGGAGAACGGAAATGAGAAACGTCGACAGAACGGACGCTACGTTTCGTTATAGCCGGCGATTTATCGACAATTAATGATTCTATCTAATCTCGATGGATTATCTATCGAGTGTGACGCGCGCGCGCGTATGTGCGAGTGACCCTCGATTAGGAGCGCAAATCGCTGCGTGTCGCGTTTGCGATGCCGCCGCAGAACCGACCGATTCGCGTAAGGGCGTGGTGTAATAATAATACGGGACGATTATGGTGATCGTCCTGCGATCCGCTATCGGCGACCGGCGGTTTTTCCGCGAAAAGCCTCCACCGAGGCCTTCGTGAGCGAAACGACCAGCAACACGCGACTCACGCGCGCGCGAGTGGTCCCTTATTTTAAGCATCGCCGTTGAATCCAGATCGAACGAGCACGCGCATCGACATGCACGAGACGTACGATATATTACGCTATTATGCGCCGCCCGTGTCCATATGATTACGCGAACAAGACATTATACAATGTGCTTGTAATTGCTAATGAGCCGATTCCGATGCGATTCCTGAAGTTGTAGGCGCGAGCGCGAGAGCGAAATTGATCGGCCGAAGACAAATGGTCGTGCGTATAAAGTTCCACCATTTGTCAAGAACGTAAGTGGAATGAACGCAATTGACCCGAGATTCCCGATTACTTCGTAATGAGGAGAGCGTCATCGGGCGTTTATCAGCCGTTCCGTCGGTTTAACACACTCTATCCCTCTCCCTCTCTCTCTCTCTCTCTCTCTCTCTCTCTCTCTCTCTCTCTTTCTCTCTCTCTCTCTCTCTCTCTCTGCCTTTCCTTCTCTCGCGTTTTCGCGTTAGGCATATCGCCCGACCCGCGACGCATATTTAATAGAAACGGCTGACGCCTATCGAGCTGTCAATAATATCAAAATTGTGTACCGCGGTATTCCGCGAGTTAGCTACAAACGTAATTATTGGAATAAATTTGCATGACTCGAATCGGGTCGCTCCATCTCTCGATAGGTTTATTCCATCGGCCGGGCCCAATCACGGTACACGCTTCCAATGGAAATACGTTCTAATTGGTACAATAGGATGGACTCGGGGGCTGTCACGAAGTTTATAAACTTTCCGCGTCCGCGCGCCGCGTGTATTAATTTCGAGGGAGTATTTTCAATTACGCCTCCGCGCGCCGTTCGCCCGCTCGCTCAGACTCGCCGCTCGTGATTATTCAATCGAGGCACCGCCAATGTAAGTCGGACGCTTCTTGTAGAATTTTTCTTACACAAAAGGCACCCAAACATCTCGGAACATAAACTGAAAGGCCGCTCATCGCCACCCCGTTATACGCGCGTCGCACCATATTCATTACATTTTACTGACGATGTAGAAAATTAGAAAGCTTAAAAAATCATAGCCCAATCACAAACCATTTTTTCCGCTCTCTTTTTTGAACGTACTCTCTTAATTCTACAGTCGTCGCGCTATTGTTCGAACACGACTCGACGCATGGGATCTTGAGAGACTCCAATATAAAAATTTATATTATAACTTTTGTTGAGAACTTAAATATTTTCTTGGTTTAATTAGGTTTTTGGATTTATGTGAAATATAAGAAAAGACTTTTTTGTAATATAATATTCATTTTTGTGATATAATATTCTTTTAAAGATGCCATGCGACGACTGTAGGGTTAAAATGAATCAGTCAAACATCACTGAAAACAGTGAATATACAATGATTGCAGTTATAAATATAGCACTGAAAGTGCTCAGTGCTATACTCATAACTGATATCAGTGACTATTCACTAATTTACTTTAAGAGAGTATATTAATCAATCTGCTCTGCTGAAAATCTATACGACGTGTATATCCGGATAAACAGGTGCATGTAAATTGATAGCAAGTTTAGCAATTGATTTGTAAGGATTGCATCTATTATGAGTGCTTCATATGGCACTCGTATTAATCGCACAGATAAAGTGGAAATACGAGAAGAATTATCAGAATCTGCTGGCGAAAAATGTATCATTTAAAATGTAATAAAATCTGAGCATGACTTTCAGTAAATTTGTCACTCGGCATCAATATGACAAAAGAATTACATTATTAAATTGTATAATGCAAATTTCATGATTAATTCAGTAGTTTAAAGGAAAGTTGTCGAAGTCTCCCGCCGGTCTCCTAAATCGCACCTGATTCTTTGAAATGTTTGTAGCACACGCGCACAAAATAAGATGTAATCTGAAAGTCTTTTCGTTCGTATTTCTCACTTATTTCTCATTTTTACCGTTAGATGTCGTTCATATTCGATAATGATAATAATGATAAAGAAATTGATGAGACGCGATTTCGGCAAGTTTCTCTGTATTTGCTTCAGACAGATGTAATTTGAGAAATTCCAAGTTTCCACCACCGATTGTCTCACGTGATAGAAGTCTATCCGGGCAAAGACGCGCTCAACGCGACGCGAGTTCTCGTGATCGACCAGAGGGTGGTGGACGGAGGTTCAACCTCGCGGAATCGCGGTGTGCCTCGCTCGCTCTCGGATTCCACGGGGCTCGAAAAACGCGAGGGCTCGTCTCACGAGAGCGAAACGGAACGGCGATCGGCTGCGAAAAGCAGAATGAAGATGTACAGCCTCGTGAATCGCGCCGCCGTGACCCCGAGCACGCTGGGAGGATTAATCCTGCCGCGGTTGATCACACACGGCGCACGCGCGCGCGGGACTCAACAACGAGGCGCTTCGTCGAGCCCGAGAGTGTGTGCACCACTCGGAGGAACAGGTTTTCGAAATGGTCCAGCCTCGACCCACACGCTAAACCGGCGACGAAACCGTCCCGGGTCGAAGCCGCGCGCGCGCGCGCGCGCTCGATGACGCGAGCGAGAGCGTTCCTCGCCGCGGCGGAGAAAAGGGGTCGTCCTTCTCGCTCGAGGGCCCCCCCTGGCCCCTCCCGCCGCCGAATCGGTACGTGACTCGCGGTCCATCGCTCGCCCGTAATTTCGCGGATAAGGGGCGCCGAATAAGTCTCCTCGGCTTAGGCCGGAAACGACGTCGCGTTACGACAGAATCGGCCGTTCCGTTAGTGGGCTACCGCGCTGTAACGGAATATCGGCTTCTTCTCGGACGCTACGACACAGTCGATTTGTAAAGATTCCATCCGTTATGAGTGCTTCTCATATGGCGCTCATATTAATCATACAAAACGACGAAGTGGAAATACGAAAGAAGCGCGAGAAGAATGATCAAAATCTGCTCCCGAAAAATGTGTCGTTTAAGATGTAATAACGTCAAGATTTGAGGGTAACTTTTAATAAATTTGTCGCCCTGCATCAATATGACTACAAAATTACATTATTGTATGATGCAAATTTCATGATTAATTCAGTGGAGCAGGGAGAGTAACGTCACACCTTTATCTCTATTTTTTCTTTCTCTCTTTCTCTATCCTAACGTGATCCTTGAGAATCGTTTCTTATATAGCACGAAAGAGTGGGATAAATTATTTTGTACGATGAAAATGACCGGATAAGATCGATCCTCGTAACAGTCTGGACATCTCCGACTTCTTACTGATTCTTTTAGTCCCGTTTTTTTGTTTAGCCGAAAATGGCGGATCTGAGGACTACAAAGAGACTCTACAAAATTCTAAAGACTCGTTTGTGAAAAAAGTGGTGTCTTCAGATGGGAGATAAATATGGAAAAGAATAATCTTTTAAAAGTTAAATGATTATCGATATTTTTATCAATGATACTATAAATAAATGTATAGAAAGGTTCTCTTAGAGGTCAACTCGAGTCGAGCCGAATAGACACACCTGACGAGTAAAACAAACGTGGGCGCCATTTTCTTGATCAAGAGTCAAACGTGTTCTGGCTTACTCAGGGGACTCCACTTGAAGCCAGTCGCGCGACTAGGACGAAATCATTTTCTACGATCGGCGGGTCAGGTGCATTCTCGCGGATGCAGCCGTGACACGCTCAATTCGGAAGTAGCCACCGTGGAATCGCGCGAAGCTGCGACGATGTGAGGGGGAACATCGACTGGCCGATTAATGAGCGGCGCGCAAGGCGAAGTTTCCGATCAAACGGGCGCTCGCGCGCGGCATAACGGCGGCGGCGTATCGCCGTTATTAGTCCGGAACGTGGAAAAAGCGCGGCACTCTGGGGAAAATGACGATCGAACGGGACGCGTTTGCAGTTTGAGAACAATGTCGTCGGCGTAGAGAGCTCGAGTAGAGTGTTCGCGGCCGACAACGGCGATGATGATGGCGGCGGCGGCGGCAACGGAGGAAGAGAAAGAGCGGGAAAAGAGGAGGCGACGCACCAAAAATCACTTTTCTCCCGTGCGCGCGTTTTCCCTCGTTCGCGCTCACGTGCCCACCGGCATTTTGCAGGAATATAATCGCGCGCTCGTATAATTTATCCCGGAGTCAGTGTCTTTGAAATTTATGCGCGAAGGTGCATGAGAGCAAACGGCGGTGGCGGCAGCCACGGGCCCGTCGTTCACGACACGAGTGCGCTCGCCTTGAAAATGCATGCGCGCGTCCTCGCCTCGGCGAGGGAAAAGTGCGCGGCCAGAGCGCGCGAAGCCCGACTGACTTTTCGAAGTTTCCTTCGAGCCCGTCGCTCGAAGGGCTTATCCGACAGCGGCCCGGACGACGAGCCACGCGACGTACCTTTCAAGGTGAGCGGGATTCGTCTTCCGAAAAAAAACACCGACGAATAGACCGGTGGAGGTCTCTCACTCTCTCGCGCTCTCCTCTCCCTCTCTCGCTCCTTCTCTTCGTGTCTTCGTATGCCTCAAGTAGCCGGGACGTCGGCGCGTACCAAGTCTTGGACTGACCGAGTGTGAGACTTCGCGGCGTGGCGCGCGAGAGAACGATGCACGAGAAAGAGTTGACCAGGGAAACGCGCGAAACAAGAAAATGCGGAATTAATAACGACGGATGAAAAATGCAGGGTGGAGGCTGCGCGAAAATTCATCTCGCGCGGCGACCCCGACGGACGGACGCGTGGATTTCAATTTGGACCTGTGGCGATTACCGACCGGTGGATGATCTTATTATATTTTGTAAAACTCTATATTCTCTTAGCTCCGCTCCCCCTAGCCGATTTAATTCCGGCTGAAATGCGCGCGGGCGGGCGCGTTGCGATTCGACGTTCTGATTGCATTGTTAATGCGACAGCTCTTATCTCGACGGTCGCGATCGCCCGGCAAAAGGAAAAAGTCTCTTCCCGGGGAGCTTGCCGCGCGGTGCGAGAATTGTGAATTGTGATATTTCAAAACGATACGTGGACAGGAAGAAGGGGAGATATCTGCCTCCGTTCTGTTCTTACTTGAGGGCGTGAGGGCGAGGAACACAATAAGAAAAATGCACATAAATACATACAGCAACGCGCCCTGCTACGAAGTGGCAACGATTATTTCATGCACTTCCTTCGCTCGTCCCTAAATATCGCGCGTTAATATCCCGGGGCATAATTTAAACTTGCAACTGTTGCGTTTCTCCTAGCTGAGAGAAGTTCACAGCAGAGTTCGATCTCGCGGGATACAAATTGCAAAATAATTAATTCAATCGTTCATGAGGAAGAGGTCGCGATGCTCTCGAAAACCACCTAGGGCCGACTACGTGAGCTACGGAGTGGCCCGAGAAAAGAGTAAATAATTAATTTCCACGGTTACTGTGTAAGCTCACCCAGCTCGAAATCAATTACCGAGATCCGCGCGGCGAGGTGCGAGCGGATCGTAAATATCAAAACGATTATCTCTCTCCGGCGTCATACTCGGTTAGAAGGAAAGAAGAAAAAAATGCGGAAAGAGAGAGAAAGACAGAGAAAGAACGAGAGAGGAGAAAAAAATAAGTGAAAGAAGAAGATGAAGAAGAAGAAAGATCGCGGCGGCTTTCGAAGCCGCCTCGGAAGATTCGCAACCGGACCTACTACCAGATCCGAGACGCGAGCAACCCGGTCGTAGAGCGCGAACTGGTCAAACGACATTTTCCACGTTGCAAGGTGCCTGCAATTTCTACCGGAGAGATGCATCCCGCCCGAGAGATGCGACGGTGCCTCGGCGGCAAACTCAAACTACGATCGACTTTGAGCTCGCTCGAAACTTCGATGCGCCGCGCGCGTAGCTAAGTTCTCACAGAAGCCGAGAGAGGAGACGAAACAGAGAAAGAAAGAGAGGGTGAAGTGAGAGAGAGAGAGAGAGAGAGAGAGAACACGAGAGACGGCAGCATGGAAGAGAATAGAGGTAGGTAGGTGAGGTGAGATGGAAACGACGAAGGAGGCGACGAGGGAGCGGTGGAAGAAGAGGCCGAGTTGGAGGTGTGGAGGAGGAGAGCAGGAGGAGGAGGAGGAGGAGACGAGAACGTGGGGGGAAGGCGAGAGAGGCGAGGGAGGAGGATTCGAGGAGGCGGCCTTGAGAACACGGACCACGGAGAGACCAGCGGAGGCAAAGTGAGAGAGGGAGCAGAAGGGAAACAGAAAGGAAGATAAAGAGAGAGAAAGAGAGACAGAGAGAGAGAGAGAGAGAGAGAAAGAGAGAGAATCAGAGAGACGGGAGAGACCAGGCGAGCCAACTCCAACGCGAACGAACTGCTTCACTGGCAAATCATTCGCGGTTCTCATCTCGCGCCACGGCGATTCTTTTCGAAATCGAGCAGAGAGCGAGGAAGGAACGCGCGCGAGGCGAAGAGAAATCCTCGAGTCATCGGCGAAGTCCCGAGTCATCGAGGCCCCGAGTCTCCTCCTCGCGAGGGAGACGCTGCGCGCGAGCGCGGGTTCCACGGCGCGAGCACGAGCAGCCGCTTTCTTCGGGTACCACGAAAGGGTGGGATATGACCGTCGAGTCGGACGTGACGGACGATACACGCTTTGGACACTCCGTCGATCTGGACGTGCCAGCGGATTCTTGACATTTTAAAATCTCGCGCACCGACGCAACCGACGGGATGCGTTATGCAATCTCGATGATGCAAGAACGGCGACACGGCGAGCGCGCGTCGATGCAGCAAGTCTCGACGTACGTCCTGCCGCCGTCACCGCCTCCTCCTCCGCCGCCGCCGCCGCCGCCGCGTGACAGCGAAAAGTCGACGATATTTATGCCAATATTTTTCGCGCTACGTATACGCCGTACGGCGTGTTTTCTCATCGCGGTGAATGGAAATGATACCAACAACGTCGAGTGAAGGAACGCGGATTCGGGGCATCCGGTATCACCGCGTCCCACTCGAGCGATCTGTTTTTGCCGCTTCCACAACTAGAACTAGCGTGGAACTAATAGAAATAAAAACGAAACAAACAGCGAAGCCGCGATTAAGGTTGAACGATACGAGAAACCGGTTCTTGGTATCATAAATGTCGAGAGAGGAGTGTTTACAATGTTCTCTGTGCGACTTCGTTCGTTCGTTCATTCGCGCGTCTCCGCCATGAGAACCACTGAAACGTAGCAGACCGCGCGCTCTCGGCGCAGGTAGGTCGCTTGAACCCACGACTCTCTACGGAATATACAGACACTTGGCGAGGTTCGCGAGGTCGCGTGCGCTGCATTTGGACAGGCAGCGCTAATCTCATTATTTATAGCTCGCTATTTGATTTGCCGATCGCCCGTTATTTCCGCGTGACGACACCGGCTACACACCCGCATGACTCGACTCGACGAAGGCACCTCCGAGAGAGAGTCTCGACTCCCGCGACAATAGGCGGGAAACTGCTTCCTCCCAACACATACAAATATTCCAACATATTCCATTCTTCCCCCCCCCCCTCCCCTCCCCGCTGTGAGGAGATTCCAGTAATTATCTTAAATTCCGCGCCAATCGTTTCGACGCGCGCAAATCAATCTCGGACTTTGCGCGAGTCGTAATAGATGTGCACTTATCTAGACGCCGAAATAATCGACAATGCTAGTTTGCTCACTCACTGAGTAGTTAGTGCCAGTCGCCAGGTGGATATGCGTCGCTTTTTAGAGGTTTCACAGGTATTGTAATAGGATACAACAGTAACAGGATATAATAGTAATAGTATAATTAGTAATATGTGTGGGGAAATCCGAGTCGCGAAATTTTGGAGTAACAAAACGTTAACACGTTGAATGCCATGACGGTCATCGATGACCGGCGCTATGACACTACCACATCCCACCGAGTTGCACATACATACATTGGGAAGAACAATACTTGGAAACTTATCTGTGGGATGCACAAAATTCTTTTTCTGAGAAACTAAATTTATTTCTGCGAGATAAGCTTTATATTCCACAAATAAATTTTCAAGTATCTTTTTTTTCAGTTTAGTTTAGTATAATTACCTGCGCTTGAAAAATTGGTCATACGACCAACAGAAAGTCGATGAAATGAAGCAAAAGATATGTGCTTGTCTCTCTCTCTCTCTCTCTCTCTCTCTCTCTCTCTCTCTCTCTCTCTCTCTCTC
>NW_022639581.1:145365-162713 GCF_010583005.1 Odontomachus brunneus | reverse complement strand
TCTCTCTCTCTCTCTCTCTCTCTCTCTCTCTCTCTCTCTCTCTCTCTCTCTCTCTCTCTCTCTACATCTATATCGTATATTCAAATAATTTAATCATTAAAGTTAAGCGCGGTTTGTGTATGTAGTAGTCAACGTGTTAATCCTCAAATTCCGCCAAACTTGAAGGATCAACAAAGAATCTCGAGGCACAACATACAACAAGCTTGTTGATCCTACCAATGTTTACTTACTCTTTCCTTCGTGTGTGTTGATGCGTACAGAAACATTTATTCTTGAATTAATGTTGCATCATATCAATATTCTATGTATTATATCTTTACTTTTTCAATCTCAATAAATAATGTGTTAATCGCATATGTAATTTAACTGCAAGTAAAGTATATGCGACGATATATATTAAATACTTTATGCAAATAATGAGATTAATGAGTATAAACACTTTCTTTTTTCATCTTTCCTTATTATTTCTTTTATTGACACAGGAAGGCGGGGGGAAAACGAAGAATTGTAACGGCAATTGTAGCAATTGTGTGTCCAATAACGCTGCGCACCAAAGATTTATATTCAGTAAAATGTAGGATGTAAACCGAACTGAGGTAACACGCGGCATTTTGACAAATAACATTAATAAGAAGACGAGAGAGAATGTGTTGGGGCGGGAGCCTGGATAGCTCAGTGATTTAGAGCAGTCGCCCGGCAAGCGAAAGACCCGGATTCGAGTCCCGGCCCAGCAAACTCCGGCTTCCGATATACTTTTCTCTTCGACTCTTACAAAAATAACAAAAACGTTATTCATTATTGCTAAAGAAGACTAAAAAAGACGTTGCTGACAGATTCAAGATAGATCTTGCGGTCCAAAGAGCATCGTTAGAAACGAAAATCAGCGCTTGCGGAATTCATATGAGATTCTAAATTTCAATTCGGGTAATTATTCTCCGTAATTTTGCCCATTAAAATCGGGGAAAATGCTTTATAATGAATGACTGACGCACCTGGAAAGACACATGCACTTGAAAGTGCATCATTGCCTATGCATCTCGATGTCCTATAACCCCAGGCCTGACTTCCCAATCCAGCGATTTGGTTGCGGCCGCTTCGTCATGGCGCCTCCAGACACTCGTATCGCCGACACTCGCGCGGACACGATTCGCTCGGAGAAATGAACGCGCGTTAGTGAACGCGATACCGGCGAAAACCCGATTAAATATCTCAAGAACCGACGCGAATTACAACACGCAGCGATACGCGTAAAATCCGCGGTACGTGCGCGTCCGTCACCGGCTCAAGACGTAATGTCAAAGTACACGAGAACGCGTACACGACTCCAAAACAATGTAACCGCCCGCCAATGAATGACACAAGCATTCCGTGATCGAGAAATCACAACAATCAACGTCCTCGAAACATTACGGACTTTCGATCGACGGTTGAAAGAAGTCAGGGCCGTAGCATGCGTGGCGCGTATCGGGAATGCCCCCGACTCTAAAAATGTAAAATTCATCCTAAGAGGTATATTCTATAACTTTTAACGACATCGTTATGTATCACTGCGCAGATTTTTTGTTTTATCAAATAACTGCGCAGCAATACATAACGACATCATTAAACGTTGTAAAATAGGCCCCTAAATCTCGCCAGTGCTGATTTATGTCTCCAATAATGCTCCTTGGATAGTTGCAAATTCCACCTTGCAACTATTAATTTGCTTTCTTTTCACTTTTGTTTATTTTTACTATAATATCGAATTCATAAGTGTGAAATATAATTCTGTGTATTATGCATGACTATTTTTGTTGCCGTTACGATTCCGACTTCTTTTCACTCCTTTTGAAACTTTAAATCCTACTTCTTAACGCTAATGAAAAATGAAAGAAGAAATTTGTTGTTTCATTTATCCACTGATTCCATTACTTGTCCGTATTAATTACTTAATATTAGCTCTTCGTGTATATTCTGCAGTTAAACAATGCATCATAACCGCATTACTCATTGAAATGAAGAACAAAAATTAAATACAAATAGAGATACATCGAGAATATTAAATAATTCTGAATATCTTTTCTAAAGATTTTTAGATGAGAGCTGCCGAAATCGCATCTCATCAATTTCTTGGACAATGCATATCCATCAAAATATAAACAAAAATTGTGTCATATTGTATCTTATTTTGTGCGCATCTATTTTAATAAAATCAGATACTATTTAGAAGAGGATTTCCCAACTCTTTCTCATAAGACCTACAAATCCTATGAGAATGGATCTCTACATATCTTTTCTTAAATTTCAGCATGGAGAAAGAGGTAATAACTATCAAGGATATTGATCCTCAAAATTTAACAAAGTTTTCGGGTTTATAATCCAGAATGAAAATATCAATTCAGGAAACTACTGACTTTGCAGCCAAAGATAAACTATCTATCTATTGTCGATGCACAGGACGTGCTTCTTTACCGAGAACCGTGATATTGAGATAGTGGCGCGTATAAAAATAAGCCGGGGTCGTAACGCCGTTTAATAGTCGCGAGTTCTTACGCATAGTTTCTTTCCACCGAAGTAACATCAGCAAGGAGAAAGGGAGAGAGAGAGACAGAGGTGATGACGTTAATCGCGCGAGCCGGAGACAGGTCGTTAGGCGCATTCGCAGTTGGGAGATCTGGATGAACGTGGTAGTGCCCGAAACTGCTGAATGAACGGAACGAATGAATAAACGGGGCGCTTTGTGCCGCGGCGTGAGACGTTATACGGTCGGTCTAACGAAGCTGCGCCTGCACACAACGCGGAATGCCGCGCGCGGCATTTTATAAATAAGCGGCCACGCGCGCGTCGCACTATCGTCACATTGGCGGCTGGCATTAAGAAGAGATGAGAGACAAGCTCTGTCACGAGCGGGCCGATCGGTGCTCAGTTTCTGACCCGATTATCGGAGCCCGGCTGAGTATCGTGTCGGAGGAAGAGACGCCGATATACACTCTCGCAACATTGTCGCTCGTAACGCTCTCGCCCGTGCGAACTACCTGGGGTGAACTCCACTCGACGATCGCGTCGACACCATTCCGTTCCTGCTTAACATCCAGCGAGAAACTAGGATGGACGACGCGATCGTCAGGTGTAACTTTTTATCCCTGGTAATCCAGCGAACTCGACAAGAAATCGCGGTTCATGTATACACGGAGAGAATTTTGATGTATAAATTACTGTAAGATTTATTTATATCAGATTATTTATATAATGGATATTTAAAGTTGATCTGAGATTAAAGAGGACTTGAGTTGATTTGATGAATAAATAGAAAAATAGAAGTAATAGTAAAATAGAATAAATAGAAAAGTAGATAAATAGAAAGTAGGAAAGAGTTAGAAAAGAAGAAATTAAAATGTAAAAGAGTAGGGATGTGGAGTAACATGGATGATGATATGTATACGTATGTATATGAATGTAGAAACTGGAAGCCATCCGAAGCCGAAAAATGAAGATTAAGAATAAATAAAATAATAAATAAAATATAAATAAATAAATATAATAAAATAATACTTAAAAATTTCGTGATTTTGGGGAATAGGTCGACATTCTGCAGTAACTCCCCCTATCCTTTCATTCCATTTGTGCTACTTATATTTTAGAAACTGAAATATGTTGTTAAAACTCTTCTTATTTCTAATAACACCATGTTTCTCAGCAAGATAAACTTTAATAGCAATCTATATACTTCTGGGCTAATAAAAACAGTGAAATCGAATAGAATTTGTATTAAAGAAAACTATAATATTCTTTTCGTGTACACACGGAGAGCATGTTATATTTTTTCATATATAAATTCTTTTCAATTTTACTATGTTTTGTGAGTAATCCAGGAATAAATTGTCAGTAAGGTTTATCTCGCTAGAGAGCAGTAAATTCCGCTGAAAGCATAATAGACGTCGTTAGAAACATAGCAAGTGTTTTAATAGCATATTTCAGTTCGTAAAATATAAGCAGCACGTATGAAATGAAAGGATACAGTGAATTATTGCGGAATATCGATCTCTATTTCTTGTTTATATACATATATGTATACGGAATCCTATAGTAATGCTTACTATCAAATTCTCTCCGTGAGTACGGAGCTGCGCACGCCGCGAATCGAATCGTGGCCGATGCGAAAAGGGCGAACGACCGGCTGTGATTCTTACCTCCGTGTAGGAGCGTCGCGTTTAACCCTTTCGCTACGGCCAAGCTGAACGCACAGCTTCGCCCCGCTGAACGCGCGTCATAATGGACGATATAGCAGCGCGATCGGTACTTTGTTACTTCGCACACAGTGTGATTTGTTATATCTGCTAATATATTATATAATATCCCAATTGCATTTATTATAATATATTTATTAAAATAACAGCTGTAATAAATTAATTTGCATTTAGCTGGTGAATTTGTATTTGCAAATCAAAACAAGCGAACCGACCGCTGCTTGGCAACGACAAGCTGCTCATTGGCTCTCAACACAGGCTATAAATGAGACCCACGTTTTGTCCTAGTCAATCGTTTAACGGGAAGCCGCTGAAGTGACGCGTAGTAGAGGAAAACGTTCAGCAACCGATATTCGTTACAGCACTCACTAGTTTTCGGCACTCTTGCTCAGGTTTTTCAGATATTAGGGAGTTTATTGAATATTTATTGAATTATTTATCAATTATGTATTATTTACTTTATCCGTCTTCTCTTAAATTCTCATGCACTTTAATATTTATTAAAAGAGAGTGACCAAGTTCTCATAAGCTTTTAATTTCACACACATTTTCTGGCATTCGAAATCTGAAATTATTTTTTAGTAAAATTATGCGTATTGTGTGATGAGCAGATTAAAAATCACAAAGTGATACACATCACCATTTGGGAGAAAAAGGATTTAAAAATCAACATATGGTGCTTCTGGCGCTCCAAATAAGCATTTTGCAAATGACCATTTTGCAAATGACCACGTAAATTTTTAGTTAATAATTAAAGAAGATTAGTGCATTAGTGTGCAAAACTGTGCAACAATTTTCTTTAATTAATTATTAAAAATTTATGTTGTTATTTGCAAAATGGCAAAGGACTTTTTTTATTCAGTTTGACCTAATGCACAAGAATACGACGGTAAACCTCGCTCCTCTACCACATCATTCAAATTTTCTACAATTAATATCGCAATCGTTATTACGATTTTCGCAAAATTATATTCGACTTTTTTGTTCATCTCAATCCGCTCTACGTCCTCACGAGAGATTGTCGAGCTGAGACACCTTGCATATCTTTTTAATCTACTCACGAATAACTACAACCTTACTCCCCAAAATTCTTACCAAACAATTTTATCAAAAAATAATTTGAGATTTCGAATGCCGCAAAATGGGCCTAAAAACTTGGACGCACTGATTATTAAAATATTATTTGATAATATCCACGCAAAAGTGCCGGGAGAGCAGGGGAAACTCCTACTGGGCGTTTTCCCCTAGCGCGAGAAGATTAATCGTAAACGGCGAGTGGAAGAATCGCCGATACTTATGAGCGATCGATCTAAATTGAAACAACGGTCGGGTAAAGTTACGTGGCATAGGAGGAGTGACAAGAAAGGGTGACGATGTCGAGAAATAATCAGGCGAATAATACCGGGCGTATCGTTACGCGTGACCGGCCGTGATGTCAAGATGAAAGGATCATCCTGGCGACGGACCTCCGCGCGGCCGATCGCGCGCACAGCTCAAGGGGAAGAAGCCTCTCTTCCCGTCGACGACATCCGATAGTGATTCAGAGTCGACTGGGAGATAAGGGATGTTTGCGCTTCACGTCCGAGAAATGCAGCCCACGTGTAAACACGCGCGCCGCTGCAGTGATTCGTGAGGGATCTTCTTTAAGTGGGTGTAATCGAGGAACCTCTCGAGGCAACCTGACCCATAAAACTTAACGGTCCGACGTACGCGTGCACGCTCGCATACGTGTGTGTATGTGTGTGTGTGTGTGTGTGTGTGTGTATGTGTGTGTGTGTGTGTGTGTGTGTGTGTATAGATCGGCTATCGAGTATCGGAGCAGATAAGGGGGAGTATAAATGAGCGGGTCGAGTAAATCAAGGGAATCTCGTAACGTCCATTGATCTCGGCTCGCACGTCGTTTCACGGTGGATCTCCTCACGCGAGACGATTACGAGCGCTGAAATCATAATTTCGCTCGACATATCGATTCGCGAAGCCTGATCCAAATTCGTTCGCCGAACCGCAGCCGCACGATTGCGCTTTATTGGTCTCGGGCTTGTTACCAAGTATGCATCGGTGCGCTCAAAAGTTTCTCTCTATCTATCCATCTACCTCTCTTCCCCTCTCTCTCTCTACTTTCGATGAAATCGGTATCCCGCTCATTCTCGAGTCCTGCAAAAATCAGGAGACGCGGTGTTCGCGCGGCGACATCAGCGCGGATCACTTGCTCTCGTGAGGAGGATGTGCGCTCTCCTAAGAAATTCGCAGCTCCGACGCAAATTTCGGGGACGCGAGACCGTGTTAATTAAATTAAAACTAATTACCCGAAGGGCCTTAGTAATTTACATTTGGTGTGCTATTACACGGGGGCTCCTAATTAAAATAAACACAGCTTCGTTTACCGAGTTCGCCGCAACGCCGCGGCGAAGGCGACAGGGCGATGCGGCCCTGAGACGAGAAGAAAAGCTTGACAATCCGGGGGAAGACGTTTGCCAAATTACACCTGTCCCGTGAGACACCTGCATCGATGTTTCTAGGTAAACCATGACTCAGGGAGGCCTTTCTCCCCTTTATTGTCGCCATTGTCGTGCGCCTGTACCTCTCTCATCCCGCCTCGCGCCTTTTCCCTTTCAGTGATTCCCGACCGTGCATGTCCTCGCCGACGACGACGGTACTCGGTGTCGTCCGAAAGAACACTTTTTCTATTGACTTAGGTGTGTAATACGCGCTTCCCCATAGGAGAGACTCGCTCCTCAATCGAGGTCTCCGAAGGCAACCGGCCGCGCTCTCCTCCACCACGAACAACTTCGCGATTACGAATGTTAACGAGGGACAGGAACGGGGCTAAGGAGAGTCTACGGATCATGGACTTCCGCGTTGCGGAGCATCGTCGAAATCCACTTACCCGTTCGTGTTCTACATCCGCATCGTGAAGTGGAAAACAACAAGAGAGACGGAGATAGTCGGAACACGCTGTACCTGGCGCGTGAATCGGCCTGAAATCGCTTGCACCGACCGCCGTCGCGATGCGCGCCGACGTAACGCGATTCAAGAATTTACGCTCACGCACCGCGCAACAAAGTTCGTACGTGTTTCTCATTCGTAATTGGCCACCCAATTACACGGATTGAACCTGCTCGACGAACGAACCAACGTCGGGCAGACAGACAGGCGAACGGATGGACGGCAGGGCTGGCAGTTTATTAAAAAAATTAACATCGACGCGTAACCGATACGAATCGCTGATTGCATGGAAATCAGTATCGCCGGAGCGAAGAAACGCGGCTCGTTTGGGCGTTGCGCGCAACAGAAACGCGTGCTACAACATAGCAACGAAATCATTTCACCGGCTCGATAACTCTTTCACCGCCCCGGCGACTACTTCCGGCGCGATCCATATGCATCGTGCACACATGTGCATGTGCGCTCCCCTCGCAGGAGAAAGAGGAGGAGGAGGAGAAGTAGGGGGAGGAGGAGAGTGTGCGCACCGCGAATGCTCGCCTTGAACCTGCCGGGTCCGCGCCGAGGAGTTTCACGTGAAACTGGAACCGACCGACGATACGGCCTGATACGCTCCCTGCGCACGGCTTTATGCACCACGACGACGACTACGACGCGTCTCTTTGCGTGTCTCTCTCCCCGCCAAAACGGGGAACCTTTCTTCTTTCCGTTCCCCCTCTGCACGACCCCGATTTCCCCTCGAGCTCTCTGCTGGTCGAAAAAACAAAAGGACGAAAAAATCCACCGTGCTTTTCCCGCGCCTCGCGACAATAGCCGTAAAACGCCTCCGCAAAATAACGGATTCGAAATTTTAGCCCCTTCGGCCTGAACTTTCTAATATCCGAAAGATCAGTATGTTTTACGCCCATAAAGATTTAACCCTCTACATCCCTCTACCGTGACTCTGAAGTCACAATCCAGGTCCATAGCCTTAAGGCTATTTTTTTAGTTGACACAATCATTCTTTTTTATCGTGTAGATTCTGAAGAATCAGTGTATGGTAATTATCGATTTTAAGGGAGACAGCTCCAATGACCTTGACCTTGACATATGTTGTAGAAGTCACCTTCCTGAATAACTCTCAGAAGGTTTTAGCCGTCGCTCGTTGTCCGTTAAAAAGTTATTAACAAAAAAAGTTGCATAAAATGAGTATAATTTTTGGACACTGTATATACAAAAACAATACTGTGTACTGTTAACGAGCAATATCGAATAATAACTGCAATATCGAAAAACTAACGGGGAGCTGCGCCCTCCGCACCCCCCTCAAAACTAACTTAACCTAACATATCGTCACATTAACACAAAAGTTGAACACTTTAATAAACAATAACTGACGGTTGATGTGACGATAGGTTGGGTTGGGTTAGTTTTAAGGAGGGTGCGTGGGCGCAGCCCCTCACTCGTCGTTCGATATTTTTCTCGTGTGTTACAAATGTTAAAAATATTCCTAATTTAAATATTATTTTAGTAAGTACTGCAATATCGAACGACGAGCGGGGGGCTGCGCCCCCCGCACCCCCCTTAAAACTAACCCAACCTATTGTCACATTAATCGTTAGTTATTGTTTATTAAAGTATTCAACTTTTGTTTTAATGTGACGATAGGTTAGGTTAGGTTAATTTTGGGGAGGGCGCAGCCTCTCACTAGTTGTTCGATATTGCAGTTATTATTCGATATTGCTCGTTAACGGTACACGTTTTTGTATATACAGTGTCCAAAAATTATACTCATTTTATGCAACTTCTTTTGTTAATAACTTTTTAACGAACAACGAGCGACGGCTAAAACCTTCTGAGAGTTACTCAGGAGGGTGACCTCTACAACATATGTCAAGATCAAGGTCATTGGAGCTGTCTCCCCTAAAGTCGATAATTACCCAATGTATATTTAATCCACCAAAAAATTTAAGGAAGAAAATTCTAGTATCTGAATGATTAATTTTACGATGTAAATGACGTTTCCGGAGTATACGTTATATTGTTCTCAAAATATCACTTTGAAAACATATTCTCGTTATCTGTGATCGAAATATCGAAACTATTGAGATACCGATGAACAGAAGAGGGCAAACAAGAATATTACTCTGGAGCAACAGTGTTAATAAATGCGTCTTGCATATATCATTCTTGCATACAGTTCATAATAAATATATGTTGCTTAAGAACAACATTGCTAAATAAAGGGCTAATAAAACTAAACATAAAAACTAAAATCTTTCTTAACGTCTCTAAATGGCAGAAAACGCACGAAACGCGTTGTAAATTCTAAAAGAGGACTTCTCGGCAAAGTTAGTAGGTTAGATAGGCTTCAGAATATCAAAATAAGTGTTGAATGGAATATTGAGCTAAAATCTAAATTTCTCAAATCGGGACGGGATTCTAGCAAATATAACTTTGGACATTGTCACATTTGAATATTATCACGCTTCCTGTACATTGAGAACAAAAGTATCTAAGAAATAGTAAATATTTATTCGGTGGGTATACTAATAACATATTTATATAAATATTTTTCAAGTAAGAAAATATATATTTTCTTGAAACCTTAAGAAAACTTCCTCCAAGCGATTGTTTATGCTGTTTAAATAAAAAAGAATTTAAATTAAAGTAAATATATTATTGGTATCCATCGCGAAAAATAAATATTTACTATTTTCTAGGTATCTTTCTTTTCCCCAGTGCGCGCTTGGCACGATTCGATATCGAGGTCTTCGCGAGATACAACAAATGACGGGGCAAAATTTCGCGCGAATCGCTGTGGCGGAGTATTGGAGCGTAATTTCACGAAAAACGCTTTAATGCCGCCCCGTACTGCAGAGGAGGTTATCGTAGTACACAGCGCTACAGTCATTTTCGCAAGAATGAGAGAAATGTTTCGGATGATTGGATACCGCGACGAATTGGTCCAACAAGCCGCGATAAATTCACGCCTCTAGTCAATGATAATTGTCCGACTTTTCATCGAGGACTATGTAAATAGCTCCACGTGCGGGACTCGCATTCACCGGTGCTCGCGTTGCGTGTACTTGACATTGCGCGCGACTATTCAGAAACACCGTAAGCGCCGCATGCGCTAATGCCGCCTGCGGAATCACAGCGACAGAAAGCAGCCGCGGAAAAGATCACCGCGCGCGGGGTGTCTCGCGTGAAACGAGAAGCGATCGTGTCGCGACAACAGGCGGAATTTATCGTCGCGCGCTCTTAATTGTACCGAGTGTCCCGGTAAGTGACTGCCGATAACTGCGCGACGTCGTTGCACGCTGAACATCGCATAATCTCGACCGTGCCTCGGCCGGGAGAAAAGAGAGAGGGAGAGGAGAGACAAATCTATAATGAAGGTCTGTGTACTGGCCGCGAATCTATTTCGCGATTCGCAGCGAGAGAGAGAGAGAAAGAGAGAAGTGCGTCGCGCTAATACATATACATTCGGGACAAACGCGTCCCCGATAAAAGTTCCCGGCACTTCCTTCCGTTGTGCGCGTTCACGCACAGTTTCGAGATGAAATACCTTCGGCATTGTAAAGATACAAATTACACGATTTCATTATAGAGCCTGCTCGCGCTCTCGCGAAATTAAGCGAGATATATACGGGGGCTGTTATTCAATCTTTAATATTAAATCATTCCATAATTACGTCTCGATTTAAATTTCAAAGGGAGAGAGCGCGCAGAAAGAGACCTCCCGGAGTATACGAGCGCGAATATCGCGAACCCCCACCTTCTCTCTGCGAGCAGTAAACTTCGCGAGAGAGAGAGAGAGAGAGAGAGAGAGAGAGAGAGAGAGAAGAGAGAGAGCTATACGCGGCACAGAAAATCGACGTTACCAGACCCCTCGAAAGTGCGCGCTCGTGCTCGACTAGGTGCCGATTCGCTTTGTCGCGCGAGGCGATCAAGGTCCTTCTTATCCTACCGAGAGGCCGCGATAAGATAAGCCCACCGACGGCGCTCGCTACTTCCGATCGCGTTTTAAACGCGCCTGGCTCCGGTATACGGCCGGTCGCCGCTATTCGCAAGCGTGCAATTAATTTCGCCCACTCCATTCCGCGCGATTTCGCGGCTGTTCCACTATTTTTCTTTCATTTTGTCTGTTTTTTTCTCCTGCTTCGGTTTTTTTATTTTCTTGTTTTGCGCCGACGTGTGCAGCACGCGCGTGAATACGGCGTGATAAATATATATATTTTTTTTCCTCTTTTTTTTACGACAATATTAATGCGACACCGAAGCGCGCGCGCGACACTGTCACGACTCGCGCCCGTTTCTGTCACCTTCGCTGTCGTAGAATATGTTTGTACACGTGCTCGTAACGTTTTGCAGCGATTACAAATTTCGTGAGAGGGAGAGAGCGAGAGAGAGAAGGAGAGAGAAGGGGGAGGGAGCGCGCGGTCAGGCCGGTTAGGCCGCTCTGCAGCGTTTTATCCGACGCGTCATCGCTCGCCGCGCGATAACGCCGCGTGCGCGCTTCATTTTTCCGTTTTTTTTACACTTTTTTCGTGCGAATTCGTAACATCTCTGGCGAGCGCAATCTCGGCGCGCAGCCGATGCGGATACTCGAATGATGTAACGCGCTCGGGCAACGCCGGGGAATTTCAGAACGGGAGCATCAAGGTTGCTTCGCTCCGCGCGACCTATCGAAGCTGCATGTAGCGCGCGCTTCGCTCCGGAAGGACACGAGCGGGAACTTATCTCTACGTAGGAAATAATGAGCGTTATTCAAGAGCGATCGGGTTTATATAACAGCGACGCGTGCACTTGTAACTGTTCTTCGTGCGCGTCGTGTCGTGTCTCAGCCGTGATCGCGTGCGTGCAGCTATCGCGCGATTTCGGCCGTTGCCGCTCGAAGATTGCGTCGGGGTACCGCACGTTTCACGGAAGAATATGCCTGCGATATGCCGAGCACCTGTGTCTCTCTTTCCGCTTCTCGCCGCGGTGACGACGCACCGGGGTTTTCCCTATATCGCGCTATACGGAGTTACGCTAGAGAAAGCTCAGTCAAGTGTCATAGTGAGCTATAACCTGAGCGACTCGACGGCAGTACACCACAAACGCGGACTATCTTTCTTATCTGTCGACACGCGCGTACCACGTCGTGACCGTAATCTTGCTAGATGATATTAGCTGAAGCTCAGCTTGGGTAGGAAGCAAATTTCTGCCGGAGAAAGAACCTCTCACGGAAGCTGACGCGAACTCGTGTCACACAGCGAGAATATATCGTAATCGGCGTGATTCCTATGTTCTTCATTACGTACACGCAGAAAATGTTGTAGCAAACATTACTGTAGGACTTGGTAAGCGAGGAGCGGATCGACATTCCGCAGTAATTCACTGCGTTCCACATGTAATGCTTCTATTTAAGGAAATGTGAAACGTACTGTTGAAACACTTACTGCCTGTAGGGCCGATTGTTCCAACTTCTTTGTAAGGTACTTGACAGCTAAATCATATGTCTTCAGTTTTTCTTCAAATTGAACAGAGGCAGACACAAGATTTAACTGACAAGTAGCTTATCAAGAAATTGGAATAATCGGCCTCTAGTGTGTGACTATGTTCTTTAGCAAGACAAATCTTAGTGTTCATGGACATATATCTATAATTTGAGATATTCTTATTGTTTTGGTCTTATAAAATATTTTAAACTCTCAACATAAGACCCAAAGATTAAATGTATATATACATTCCGCATTAAAAATTTAAATTCGTATTTGAAAACTAAAAATATTTAAAATTAGGCAAGTATTCAGGAATTTTTACCTTATTAAAAACATAGGAATTTTTACTTTACTAAAAACATAGGAAAGTTGAAAAAAATTTATATGAGAGAAACAGGAAATTATAATATTCCCTCCTAAGTAGAAGTTTTATGTATGTAACGTACAGGAAACCGTTTCTTCAAATTAAACGCAACAGGGCCGAGACTAGACAGGTGAATTGTGTGCAGTAGTAATAATATCGTAAACGTCCTTTGTCTTTCATATATAAGACTGACAAGATTTCCGATGAGGCGATGAAAGTTGCCAAGGTGAGAAATACAAAACGTAAGCAGTAAAAATGGGACAAAAGCAAGAATGAATGAATGAAGGCGAGATAAAAAAAATCGTTTTAAACTGACTGATAGTCGGGCAATTTGTCAATCTCCCTCAAACTGGATGTCCGGCCATTAACAATTTCTTTTTTTAATTTCCCGGCGAGAGCAAAGTTCAAAGATAAAAATTCCGTGAAATCAATCCGACAGGAACATTCCTTTATCCGTCGACATCTCCAAAGTTTTACTCGCAGAAAACCTGGTCTTCTCGCCCGAGAATAATTCCCAATGCCCACCCGAAGAGAAGTCGGCGTACCTCGGCGTGAATTCGCGTCATGACGCGACGGTCAATCACGCGCGAAATGACGCGCGCGACGAGCGAAAATCCCTTTTCTCGCGAGCGTTTAATGCGATTGTCGGGATTGTGTGTTGAGAGGAGAGAACTCGTGCTCGTACGACTTGGGCGAGCATCGAAGTAGCAGCGTCATTCGTACGAATGTAGCAGGGTGGAACGCTTATGTTAATGAGCCCGCGCGATTACCAGACGGGGGACGGCGCGCGAAGAGATGACGTCGAGGCGATAGAGACGTCCAGACCGGATGCGAAGAAGGCCGTGCAGGAGGAGGAGGAGGACCGGATAATCGTCATCGTGCCGCGCGTACGTACCGACTATCGGCGCTCTTAACCCCGTGGTCGTTCCTTCCTGCCGTGCGAGAAGCGCCCCGGCGAAGGAACGAGAGGAGGAAGTCGCGCCTCGCGGACGGACGTGCATGCACACCTGCGCCATGGGCGCCTCCCACCTGCGGGAGCCACCTGAGACCGAGATATCGCACGACGAAGACGGCGACGACTTTCGACGCACCTGACCGCAAGTGTTCGCGCATATCTGCTGCAGCCGAGAGTCCTTCCCGTCGAGTCGCGCCAGCGAGGCATCCCCGACCGCGAAGGGCCTCGGGAAAAAGATGAGAGATTCGCGACCCTCCTCGCACGCCGACATTCACACGCCGGCCCGCGAGCGCGATTTTTGGCAGGCTCATCGCTCGATTCGTGCCGTTTTAACGACTATTATTGTAAACCTTGGCTTGGCCCCGCGTTTGAGATTAATTAATGACGACTGGCGGAGGCGTGACGAGGCCGCGCGCGAGTTCTCTCGCGGATTTTCGGCGCTTTACCTCCACATTGTGAGTGTATGCGTGCGGCTATTCTCAAGCGCGTCGCCGGACCAGCGAGCCAACCGCGCGGCAACGGTGACCAGGAAGATCCTGGTCGAGGTACGATAACGGATTCTCCGAGTATACTGTTACTACGCCTGAGAGAGCGTGCTAGTAAGCGACTACCGGCCGATTGGCACGGAACGAAGAGAGTATCGAGCCGTAAAACAATTGTCTAAAAATATCCGCCGCGTAGGAAAAAAGCTCGTCGGGTCGTGATCGAGTCACGGAATAATGTCGAACTGATCGAACGACGAGCCGCGAATAATCCTAATTTAATTTCGCTCGAGGTACCCTTTCTCTCTCTTTCCCTCTCTCAAGCCTCCCCCCCCCCCTCTGGCTCCTATTCCGAGTGGATCGATCGGGATCGACGTCGCGCCGAGATATCTGTCGACGGTTGAAAATTAATCGTTGATCGTAACACCGTGCTCCCGGAGAGCACGTCGGCGATTGTTAACCGCACGAGGCAGAGGCGGATTACGTGGAAGTAACAGCGACGGAGCCGAGCTTCAGCTCGGGAGATTCCTTTGACCACGCGATACGGTTTTTCGTAAAGCCTCGCGTGACACCCCGCGCCAACCTTCTTCCACCGCCCCCTCTTCCCCTCCTTCCCTCTCCCCGCCTCTCCCATACTGCCTCGCGCGTGCAGCGGACACGAAAAAAAAAGTTTACATACGCCTTCACACAAAGTTTCAGCTCCCGACTCACGAGAGACGCACGTGCGAGTGTTGTCTCGCGTGACGGCCAATTGTTACGGCCGATAACACGTATATAACGACAAGCCACTCGTTCATATCGTTTATAGAGGTTGTTTCAGAGATCTCGCCCGCAAACGCGCGATCCTGAGGGAATATTGAGCAAAATAAACACTCTTTCATACAAAAAAAAGGAATTTAGTAACAACCATCAAGCCTGCACGGAGAGACTATTGTAATAAAAATTACAATGCGATTTTATTAGTCCGGGAATAAATTATTACGAAAATCATAACAAAACATAGTAAAAATGACTGTAAATAGTTATCATGTTTATGGTTACGATAAAAGTTATCATGCTTAGTTATTTTTACTGTTTTATTATCATTTTCGTAATAATGTCAATCTATACCTTACTAATTGCTAAAATTGTATTGTTATTATTACTATAATATTCTCTCCGTGTAGATAATGGTTACCAGATTCTTTGATGAAATAGTTTCAAGTAAACATGTAGGTACATATGATCAAATAATATGGTAAATATTAATAAATAATTTAAGTAAGATTTGTAGTATCTATTGCACAAAGTTTTGGTATCTGTTGCTAAGACTTGGCGACTATTACCAATTCATGTGGTACATTTCACCAAACAATTGTTTAAAAAACCATATTGTTTAGTAGTACTTATCATATTACGTGATAAATATACGTGACCAACTACTTTGGTAATAGTCGCACTATTTAATAATTATTACTTAAATTATTTAGAATTATTTATTATTTATTCGATTTCATTAATCATTTAATTGGTTCAATTAAATGAGGAATTTATTATTTTGTAATTATTACCAGAGATAGTTGGTAATATTATTATATTTGTGATACTAATTACCAAATATCGCTCTTAAATGCTCAATCGAGTGCATTTGTTGACTATTACAAGACTTTTCTTTCTGCGTACGTCATAGTGGTGATGTTAGCTACATGTTTAACGATACACGAGAATACGCGCGAGAAGAAAATACCAGCAACGTATCGGGACGACACGATTCATCGCGACGATGTTCGTCGTTTCACGATGAAAGATGACAAATTTTCGTGGAGAGTCCGCATGGCGAGAGTCGCTGCCACGGAATAAAAGTCGTCTATTTACCTGAAATAGGGTGTCCCGAATGGCGAGCAATAGAACGGATCATGCGGCTGCATATGTGGCTGTCCAGGTACCCCTGGTCCCTGAGGGTGCGCGTGCGGCCCCATCGGGCCGGTGGGTCCAGGCCCGCACATACCGGGTCCACCTTGAGGTTGCATACCGGCCGGGCCCATCATACCAGCCGGACCCATCGGATGGGGCGCTGGATGATGCGGCGAGCCGACCATGTGAGGTCCTGGGTGATGGGGATGCGGCGAGGGTCCACCGCCCCCCATGTGCGGGTGAGGCGTATGGGGAGAACCGCTCATCATGCCATGAGGCGGCATCGGATGAGGACTCGGCGACGCGCCGTTGAGATGGGGCGCCGCGCTTACACCACCGTGAGGCGTCGGCGGGCCGCCGTGCGTCGGCGTCGTGGCGGGCTGCGGGGGCGGCAAACTCGGCGGTCCGGTGGGGCCCGTACCCGTGAGCGGCGGCAACGGGCCGTTTGCCATATTGTTGAGCTGCGTGAGCGAGGCCGCCGCCGATGCCATCGCCTGCAGGGGATTCGTGGCGCCGCTCGCCGTGTTGATACCTAGAGCGCTGTTGCCGAGATGGTGATTGTTGCTGACGTTGCCGCTGTTACCGCCGCTGCTGTGGCCGATGTTGGGGTTGACGATGTTCGGATTGACGATATTGTTGCTGGTGGTGCTATTTGCGACACCGCCGCCGAGGGATTGCAGTGACGGCGGCAGCGGTGGCGAGCCGGCGGGGGGTGCTGCCGGGCCCCCGAGGCACCGGCCCGACGGACCGGGAGCGGTTACGCTGCTGGGTGCTACCGGCACGCCGGCGTGGAGTGGGATTCCACCTGGAGGGCGCTGTGCCACGCTCACGGCCGGCATCACTCCCCCCTCCACGGCGCCCTTCACCCTCTCCGCGAACTCTCGCCGAGGTTTGGAGTAGAGTCGACGAAGCGCGTTTCTCAGTCCTTTTCTCAGTCTTTGTCTCTTTCTGTCCTTTTCTCCCTCTCTCTCTCTCTCTCTCTCTCTCTCTCTCTCTCTCTCTCTCTCTCTCTCTCTT
>NW_022639581.1:137101-144440 GCF_010583005.1 Odontomachus brunneus | reverse complement strand
TCTCTCTCTCTCTCTCTCTCTCTCTCTCTCTCTCTCTCTCTCTCTCTCTCTCTCTCTCTCTCTCTCTCTCTCTCTTATTCTTTCACTCGCTCAGTCAGACTCTCTTCTTTCTGCCCTCTTTTCAGCGTCGCGTTGGATGCCTCCCCCTTTCTTTCCGTCTCTTTCTCCCCCTGAATGTATCTCCTTCTCAAACTTGGGTGACGATATTCAGATCCTTTCCATCGACCGGGTAAATGTGGATTGTGAACCACTGCCGCTCCTCTATAGTACAATTCTTCCCGAACGTATTACACGTCGCTATATGTTTCCGACATTCCCTCTGGAATTTCGAATTTGTAAGTTCTCAAGTGACCGAATAACACTCGAAACAGTCTTCAGGTCAGTCGGTCGTACTTTCGAGCCTCTCGAAATACCGATGCTCAAACTTTCCGACTTTTTGTTGCCTACATTTTCTCCGTATAGGGACGTTGTGTATCACACTGCACACTGTGTAGGAACGAGTATCCTTCGGCGTAAATTCGGAGGAAATTCACTTGTTAGCTCTGCGTGCGCATCGGACGGAAAGGGTATCGTAGCGGACGTTACGGACTTTCTTATCGCGTTGCGCGCGGCACCCTCACTCTTCTGCCCCGTGGAAGCGCTCGCTTCGTGGCGAACTCGCGAGCCAGATACCGGCGCGGCGTGTTCTCAGTCACACGCACGAAGATGTCACGCGTGTTATATCCGTCCTATGCGCGAAGAAACGGCCACCTGTTCGCGTCCTGACTCGCGAAGAACTTTTCCGAGAGAGAGAGAAGCGACTTGCTCTGTCTCTCTCCCTCTCTCTCTCTCTCTCTCTCTCTCTTGCTATCGTCTCTCGCGTGCTCACAACGCAGTCTATGTCTAGCACAAAACCGGCCGCCGATATCTCAGTCGACGAATTTTCTCCTCCACGCTCCGACTCGCGCGCGCGCGAGCGGACGTCAAGTCACACACATGCACACTCACGCGCGACACCACGCACACACATACACGCGCGGCACACACACTGCGACTCGCGGTGAATTCGGGCCGCCGCTAACTCGACACGCGTCTCCGCGCGCTGTTTACTTTCCCGCCGTGACGTGCGTATGCACGAATATAGACGACGACGACGACGAGTACACACCACCGCTCGCGTGTTCCACGATCCGCGATTACGACATGCTAGACACGCAATCGCTCGGCGAAAAAAGGGGGAGAGTTAACGCCACTGGCCAACGACGGCGAAGCGTCCGTTGCGGCACGTGGCCGTCACGTCGTCGGTGTCGCGTTTACGCGCAGCATCTACGTTGGGGATCGACGTTACTCGCTGTCTGCATGCGGCCATCCCGCACTGATGGCGGTCTCTTTCTCTCCTGTTTCCCTTCCCCCTCTCACCCCTCACCGTGTGATGTTGTATACGCCTACGCCGGCTCGTAGTGTCACTACTCTACGCGTACCACGCCGGCTGCTCTAACGGGATTCCCGCATCCCTTAGGTATACGCAGCCCCCCCTCTCTCACTTGGACGCTCTCAGTCGCCACTGGGCGACCCGAAAACCAAACCGACGCGAGCACGCCGTCGGTGCTGCCCGATCGTCTGCGTAACGACACGAGTCGGCATTCTCTTCCCGCGCTTTAACAATTACGATTTTGCTGCGACACCGATCACGACGCACTCCGGTGTGTGTATATGTATATAATGCGTGCGTGCGTACGTGCGATGTGTATGAGTGTAGTAGATATTGCGCGCCGTATCTCCAGCTGATTCGTTCGACCGGCAATTCCTTTCTTATCACCGCGAGAAATCGTACACACGACTCACAAAAAAATCCAACTCCCTAGGCTCGCGCGCTTCTCCGAGGCGGTGAGCCTCGCGAAGACGTCGCGCGTTTGTAAGCAACTATGCAAACTCGCGAGATCACACTAGCCACACTCGTCGTCTCGTCGAGAGGAAGGACGCCACGCTTGTTTGGATGGAGAGGACGCACTTTCGACGCACTGCCGCAGCAATAACAACAACAACAACAACGTATCCCAAACACACCGCCGGCGCCGGGAACGGACGCGTGAGGAAGAGCGCGCGCGTTACCGCCGCGCTGCGTGTCACACCGGGCTACGAACGACGAGAGCCGCACGAAACACAGTACCACTCTCTACGGAAGCGCTCGCGTTACTGCGGACGCCGCGCACGGCGGCGCTGCAGTCGCTCCGTCGAGAACGCCGCTCGACGACGAGGGAGGGGGGGAAGCAGCACGCACAACGGAGCGGCGGGTGAGTGGAGCGAGAGAAGATCGCTAGGTCGTCGAAGAGAAGTTGTGGGACGTCAGGCGGGGGTCACAGGCGGTGTGAGGGAACCTCACGCACGATGCTTGCGCGAATGAAGAGGTGGAGGGGTGCCACGTGAGCGCCCGACGCCCGGCGTCCACAACGAACGCGCTCCTAATCTCACGTGTCATGCCCGGCGAACTCTTTCGGGACGCTCGCTCGACGACCCGTGGATTTCTCGCGATGAGAACCGCTCCGCCGTGAGCGGAGAACGCGAGTCTGATAACAGTCAGAGCGCAGAGCGAATACGAGCGCTTCGGGGTTTCATGTGGCGCGCGTACAATCGTTTGCATAAAGATCACGACACTTTTTTGCAGTTCCTCTAATCAGAGTTAGAAGATGATGATTGATGATTAGTCTGCATCTTCTATCCGCCAATTTTAGGGAAAACGTGACTGAAAATGGGAGAGAAACTCTAGTAGGAATGAGAAACTCCAGGAATAAAATAAAATGACGAAGCAAGTTGCAGTTTCTCTCTCACTCACTTCCTCCCTACAATTGGCGAATGATATCCCAACTCTGAGTTTTGAGGAACTCTGAGACAAGTTTCTGTGCAATATATATATGATATATTAACACTTTTGTTTATAAATTACTTTTGTAAGTTAAGAGACTGCAGCTGTTTGCATAAAGGTAGCGACACCTTTTCTTGGACAAGTTTATGAACACGTGAATTTAACAAGACTGCGAACCTCTGTACACGAGTTTGAACATTGAGAGGTTTGAAAGCTGTTAACTTTTCAAATACAAAGTGTACAAAAGTAATTTGTAAATAAAAGTGTTAATATATCATTGTATTGCACAGAAACTTGTCTCAGAGTTCCTCAGAACTCAGAGTTGGGATTTTTACTGTTAGATTTTATTCTTACTTAGAGTTTTCTACTGAACGTCTACTGTACGTTGCTAAAATACGAGTTCGTACAATAAGAGAAAAACATCTAAAAAATAAAATAAATATTGATTCGAGAGAGAGAGAGAGATGAATGAGTACTAATAATAAATATATTTCATACAAGTAAATATGTATGTTATTGGTACCCACTGAATATTGTTTCATTTCTTAAATATTTTTCTCTCAGTGTATGTGCGCGACTTGAATAAAAGGGGAATCGATGAATTCCGGTTGAAGTCTCGCTCGACGTATCCTATTATCCATCGAAGGGTACTTTGATTTTTTCCTCACCATTTCTTACTTCGAGTCTGAGTGTTATTCAATCCCCTGAGTATCTCATGTATCTCATGTATCGATGGCGTTAATTGGTCGCGAGACGCGCACGATTTTCTTCGTTTCGTTTTGATTCTCCGCCGATATGTGTATTGACAGATCTTACGGAAGTATCCTCTTTCTGCCGCGTAATCTATCGAAGAGATACGCGTAGAACTCGCGACGCATGTCGCATTAAACGCGATCGTGTTTGGGAAATACGAACGTACAACGCGGGATGTGGCCGCGTAACGAGATCCGGAAACGCCGGTATCCGATTCTGTTTGGTAAATTATTGCTCGCGAAGGAGGAAGCCGTATCTACGGCCAAAGTCGGCGGGGATCCGAAGTTTCACTTTCCGTGTGATTCGAATCGCTCAGCTCCCTCCTCCTCCACCATCTCCTCCTCCTCCTCCTCCTCCTCCTCTATCTCCTCCGCGCTACCCTCCTTCCTCCCCTTCCGGCTCCTCTTCTACCTCGTAAGGATTGATTCGAGGGTGTCCGCTAGGATCACCGTAGTCCGGAAATCCGATTCATCGTAATCGGGGTCAAGTTGAACGTATTTGTACGGCGCGAGGAAGAAGAATGACCCTTCGTCGTCTTGACATGCACCGACGTGCCGAATTGACCAATCGACCGACGCGCGTAAACACTCGCGCGCACACATACACACACGTATTCTGAAGCGCCGACGTGCCTCGATAATTCACGGTACTTCACCACAATTCCATATTTACCTCGTTCGCATGTCCGACGAATATAGGAAAAAACTGAAAATCCACAGAAAGATCAGTCACCTGTCGTGAGTTCTCTGCGTTTTCGCGCAGAGTATTATCGACTGTTGTCCTCGACAATTAATTTTCAATGATATTTGTGTCGCTTTCATTCGGGTTCAGCCTAAAGTGGCATCAGGGAGAGTGTTGCTGAGGAAACGTTCAGAAAAAATGGCTGAAACGAGGCTAATCTCATGTGATACACGCGGCGCTTTCGACTCGCGGGACATATTTGACGTGGAAATCCGCCGATTTGCGATAGGAAAATCGCATTTTGCAGCGGTAAGCACCGGATATTCCTCCGATGCTGCGAAGACTCTCGTCGCTACTGACAGGCCGCGTCATCCGCAAGCCGGAAGGCCGTTTCTCTCCGAAGAACACGAGTCGATTTCCGCAGCGGCGCGCGATTTCTTTTCAGCCGGCGGCGGCGTCACCGTGAAAATTTCGCAAAGCGCCGCGAATCACAGAGTCTCGCGCGCGATACCGCTTCATGCGTATATTCACGATAATGTAAAACAAACAAATCATTCCATACCCGCGGCCACGAGAGCTCTATTGGCACGCTTGAATTATATTTTTCGCGGTCTGAAGTCACGTTGAAATTCTACCGAGGCTAGAATATTGATCTACCGCGGCGACACACAGCAGCAGTAGCAGCAGCAGCAACCCACGGTTTAGGAAACATAACGTCCTAAATTCAGGCCGTGCGATAACGAGGAATCGACCAAAAATTTCTCCCTTTGTAGATCGCGAGAAATAAACGAATTTCCTGCTGCATATTAGTCGATATCTACGTCTTTTGAGATTACTCGCTGTGAAACATCTGTCCGATAACGTTAGAAGCGAAGAAATGCGTGCCCAAAATTTCTGCAAAGTACGTCGAAATTGTAAGAGATTTTGTGAACACCTAATATTATTATACTTTTAAAGTGAATCAGTAAAAATATCACTATTTGTATCAGTAAAACAATATGTCACATATAATCAGTAACCATTTACTGATTTTCAGTGGACATGCTCTCATTCTGTTTTTCCGTCTTAAATGTCACTGATTTTAGCAGTAAAATTTCACTGAAAGATCTATAGTGCAGTACTTCGTCATACGCAAGTTCAATATTTTGCGTTTGTGGTGATCTATTATGCGTTTAGTTGTCGCATTTGCATATATCTTGCGTACTAAAACACATAACTCTACATTTACAAGAAAGTAGTAAAGATAGGAAAAATTGCGTTAGTAGATGTAGTGAATAAAGCAGTATCACACGGTTTTAAAGAAAAGGTTATGTCGTTTTGTTACTTGATGCCTGACACGTAGTCGTTACATGTCGGTGCATGTCATAGCAACGGTGACCGCGAGTCGATTAGTATCTAGCCCTTAGTAACTGCGTGTCGTTTATTCTCTCTTCATCGAACATATAAGTTTCAAAGAAGTGAGAAACGAGATCAAGTAGACGAAGAAGCGAGTGTATGAAAAAAAAAATAAATAAACGAAGTGCTACGTGGTAGAAGTTCAAGTGAAATTACAGCAGATTTGGTTCAATAAGTTTAATAAGTTTGTATGTAGCTATTATTTGCTGCGGCGAATCTCATTATCATGATTGTCCCGAAATTTTTGTAACAAATTGTTATGTAATAGTCACCGGCATGTGAATATTTCCTATCTATAATTTTTACTTATTTATTTTATTAGATTAATTAAAAGTTGAAATGGATCAAATCACAAATTTGTTGATTAAAGAAGTAGGAGTAATAATCGAAGAACTTACAGATGTGGAGACATGAAAAACGTTTGAAAGTTAGTATATGTAAGCTTATTCTAATTTATATTTTATACCCATTGCTTGCGATAAAATTACTGTACAAGTTATTTTTATGGATATTATTGCAGACATATAAAAATCTAACTAAATATAAATATCAATAGAGACTTAAAAATGCTTTATGTGTTGCAAACTGTTAGGGAGAGTTGAATAGTTTAACTCAACATTTTCAAACAATACATAGTCTGACAATCAAATGAAAGTTACAAAGAAGTTACAAATTGATCTCAAATCACTGGAATCACTCAGAATCCGGGTAATGAGGAATATAGCGATTTATTTCATTCTACACAATTCCAGATTTAGAGAGAGTCTATAAGTTCTATTAATGCATTTAAATTTTTATATTAATATTCTTTTATATAAGGGAGAAAGAATATAACTCTTCTCTTTTTTTAGGAAGGAACAAATATACAGGCTAAAGTTTAAGAAATAAGAACCGAAGCGAGAGGTACTATCCAACCCTATATTATTTTAATAAAAGGACAATCTGTGAGTTACTTCATTCAAGCAAACAATATAACATTGACTCGCACCAAGCACTAACTCGCCAATTATAGCACTTCATTTATTATTCAAGACACACACACACACACATACACACACATATTACGTTTTAAATATTATATATCCTAAAACATTAATAAACTTTTTTTAGTTTCTTGGAAAATTATTGTTTTAAAATTCCACTTAAAACAGCACATGCTTTAATATTCTACTCATTTCTACTCATATTAATATTTCTAACATTATGCTGACATAATTGCAATATAACGGATATCACATCAAGTGTGCAAATTAATTCGATATTTTAATTGCATTTAATCAAATAAACATTTTATTTTGCGAAATTAATAGTTGAGCGAGAGAAATAGTTGTTTAAAAAATGGTGTAAACTAATTAAAAAAACCACAAATGTATGATAATTTTTAATTTGTATTATTTTATTAATGATATTACCATTTTTATATTATAAGTTTCAACATAATTTTTGCGTATTTAATTTATTTATGTGTCAATTTTTAATTTTTTTTGTTTAGTATTTCACTTTTCTTTAGTACAATGTTTCTTTTTATTTTAAGATAAAAATAAATATAAAAATTTTATATTTTTCAAATTTTTGTACTAAGATATGTATCAATGGTACATCAATATATACATACACATAATATATATATATATATATATATATATATATATATATATATATATATAT
>NW_022639581.1:133176-136912 GCF_010583005.1 Odontomachus brunneus | reverse complement strand
ATATATATATATATATATATATATATATATATATATATATATATATATTGTATTTTCTCAATGGATATAATAATATATGTAATATATTACTGGTAGATATAATATATATTATATACATATATATATTATATCCACTAGTATACTATTTAATGTTTACTGAGAAAGTAGTACATTATAATGATTTTTTTTATATAATGATTTTGCTGTACATAAGCACTATTTCCAACAGTCTTACTGATACAATACTACTGATTACTACTAACAATATTACTGATGGAAACAGTGCCTATTCAGATTAACAGATTTTCTCAGTAAAATTTTACTGAATTGCAGTGCTATACTTATAACCATGACCATTAGTGACTATTGACTGTTTCTCAGCAATAATACACTGATTGTACACTGAAAGAGTAGTAACTGAAAACAGACGAACAAGAGATAAATTGACAATTGTCTTGCTTATACAGAATTAAACAACAGAATTGAAAGAAACGTCATAGAGAATAGACATATTTGTAAGACGACTGATGAATAAATATGTTTGAATTTTAAATAACGAAAAGTTTATAACCTTAGTAAATCAATCTACTTGAGGAAGATACGTCTTACGAAATAAAAAGACATATTCAAAAAATGACACTTGCAATCGATTGACCTCTAAAATACTCCACTTTTCCGTTGCTCTAACAACCGATAAAGCACCGTAACATTAACGTGACATGCAATCTTCTTTTTCAATCTGATTTCTCCATTATTTCGTCACATTAATTTCACGGTTTTTTATTGCTTGTTAGAGCAAACGCACTGAAAAAAAGAATGTATAGCATTTGTAACTATAATCACGTGGAGAAATGATTACTATGAATTATGGTTAAGGAAACCACGTTTTTTTTATTAAAATCTACTATAGTGTTAGTGCTAACAACCTTAAAAGTATGTTACTACTACCATTTCCGTACTAGAATAATCAAAGAATATAGTCGAAGTCAAAAATATTTATAATTCTAGTTGGATCAAAACCATCTGTTTTCTCTCAGTGTGGAAATGGATTACTAAAAGATATGCTTGGTCGATTACAAGTGTCATTGTTCGATTATACCTCTTGCATTTCGATGCACTTTAATAAATGCACGGGAATATTGGACATTTTGTCAGCGTCTCTTCGTCATCAATCAAGATGGCCGTGGCGAATCATCGAGAGCCCTAAACACGTGACACGATGACATGTAGCTCGACTTGATGTTGCTCCCACGCGCAAACAGACCGAGAATCGTAGTTCATGCTGGCGCAAGAAGCGCTGTCCGAGTCGCCAACAAACTCGCTAACAAACAAATTTACGCGATTCGTGATATGCGAGATATCCCCGAAGGCGAAGTCAAAGTCTGCATGAGTCGCTGTACTTTGCGGAGTAGAGTGTCGCCGAATGCGTGCGCGTTTGAAATTATTTCCAATTAATTAACGGCTGCGATATCGGCGGATGCGAGATTCAAGCAGCCGGGTAACCCGTCCCTCCCTCGTAAGCCTCATGCCCGCGATATCCGTTCGACGCGACGCGACCGAAGGACCACAGCGGCTCACTAACTGGATTAACGACGTAGTAATTTCGGATTAAAAGGTAATCGACTCGCGCGCGTCGCCATTCGCGCGGTTACACTCGGCTAAGGGAGCGGCGGCCCTGCGAATCGCGAACAGCGGATTAAGGCGGATGAGGTAAGGCGGGAAGGGGACGGAGAATTGTAGAACAGAGAGCAGAGAATCGAAATCAACGCGCGGCGCAAGTAGAACGTCACCTGCGTCCGTTCGACTGTCCGTTTCTCGTTCGTTTCACATCTCGACGATGATCGTCGCTGAAGCCCAATTATCGCACGGAACGCCAGAGTTCGCGGTGTTGAACTTTCGATTGCGAAATGTCACAACAGCGTTCTCACGCCGTAGGAGTGATCCGTTCGTTATTTTAGTTTAGCGTTCGGGGGACTTAAGGCCGTGGCACACAGAAAAACTCAAGCAATAAGACGTAAGCAGTAAGCAAATTGACCAATCACAGTCGCTGATTTTTCTTACGGTCCAAGAATCAACGACTGTGATTGGTCAATTTGCTTACTGCTTACGTCTTACTGCTTAAATTTTTCTGTGTGCCACGACCCTAACTCTCTCGTGTGACTTGCTTTGAGACAGGCAGGAAAGATTTCGTTAAAGGTTTTGAACCGACATTCAGCTAAACTGCAATAGCGACTTAAGGTTTAGTCCACAACTACCGTCTACTAGAAAACCCTCAGGTAAAACCCTCAGGTAAAGAGCCTGAGATATCGTTCCGGACAGAAGAGGACTAGAGCTGCGAACTAACCGTTCATAAATTCCACGTGCAGAAATTCGACAAATGGACGCGTTGTCTATTTATCTACAATGAGATTATTCTTGTAATAATCGATCGTGATTGATCAATTTGTTTACTGCTTACATTTCACCGCCTACTGCCGATCCCATTGCAAATAGCCTTTTACAGAAATTACCTTAACTTTTTACCGTCGACGACGCGTCTTGCGACAAGCTGATATAACGCACCTTCGTGCATTCGACGAGTCACGTCAGCTGCCTGCTTCTTCGAAATTTCTAAGAGCACCGAAGAAGCTTCGAGAGCTTCGGAGCGGCCAGAAACGAGATAATGTAAATCGATTCGACGCTGTAACGACGTTGTGTCGACTCTTCTTGAGAGACACATCGCCGTGCACGCGAGTGTACCGATTGCTGTAACACGCGTCGGTTTCGTCATTTGAATGGAAAGTTCGTCCTAGAAACTTTTTTTTACGAAATCTCGAACGGAAAAAAAAAGTGGTACGATTATTTATCCGGAGAGGATATCTCTCCGCGAGTGTATCGCGCGATAACGAAGAAAAGTTCATCCAGAGTTCGTCAGGGAAGGAGCAGAGGGGGGTGAAGGCATCTAGCCCCGAAGTGAAAATATATTTAACGCGCGTCACTCTACACGAACTTGTCTACCGCGAGCGTGTGTGTCAGCGTCGAAAATAGAATGACTCGGCATCGAAAGAGGTAACACACACACACACATACAGAGAAAGAGAGAGAGGAGTGTACGATCGCGAGCGTTTTTCAGAATCGGAATCGCGCTACAACCTAGAACCCGTTACCATAATAACATTCTACTTCTCGATCGCCGGTGGAGTTCGTCGAACTCCACCGGCGTTCCCCCCGCTGATTTCCCTTCGCGTTCTCGCTACAAATCGCCTCGCGATCTCCAGCTCGGCAATTAGCGACTCCCGGGGGGCTTTCTGCCGATAGATAAGAGAGAAAAAAAAGAACTCTCTTTCTCTCTCTCTCTCTCGACACATCCGTTCGCCCGGGCTCTAGGCAGGGTGCGACTATGACCGGCCCAAGAAGTCCTTTCTGCCCCGCCCTAACACTTTAAGCGGCCCGAATGGGAAAATGGAAGACACGATACTCGTGCGAAGACAAAACACTCGTTCAGAAATTTTTTTCGGGACAATAGATGCTGTGCGCGACCTGGTGATTCTGGTCCACCATCTTTCCGAAGGCTGGCGCAGGAGGCCGAACGTGCTTTCGAACGTGGTCAACTACCAAGGATCGCCCGCGACCATTAATCTGTCCTTTGCGACACCCAATGCCTCTCCTCTGTTCTCTCCCGCACTAGCCGTCTCTGCTAGTTCTTTTCTTTGTCCTGCGCGTTCTTGCGCGTTCCTCCACGCACCCCCCCCCCCCC
>NW_022639581.1:130042-133120 GCF_010583005.1 Odontomachus brunneus | reverse complement strand
CCCCCCTCACAATCCTAAGCCTGGGGTATTCTCGACGCAGGTAGGCCACGTCTGCCTGAGGTATTCGAAAGGGCATTGTCGAAGGATTTTAATAGACCTAGCTTCGGCTAGGCTAGCTACATTCGGCCGAGGAAGAGGCTCCTCGTATCGTGTCAGGAGTGGCACGACGAACGCGTCATCGTCAATGATAACGACGACGAAGACGAATCGCGTCAATTACTGATGGTTTCGCTGGTGGATTCACCTGTTCCTCGGCCGCTCGAGTCGCGCGGAAGAGAAAAAAGAGGAGAAGGTTACGCCTCGAGCGAGAGGGGCTGCTTTTTCCCGCTGTTGGATCGACCACGTCGGATCTATACCCTCGGCATAATTGATCCCGGACAGCGGGCGAGCGCCTGCGTAAGAGCGATGTGGTACTTTGTGCCTCTTTCACGCTGATTTGTGGTTTGCACCCCGCACTGCTCGCTCGCTCGGTCGGTCGGTCGGTCCGCCGAGCGAGCGGTGGGAGTCGATTATCTCTCCCCTCGCGGAGCGAACCGCTCACGTATCACGTCTATACATGAAGTACGATGCCGTGTATTTACCTTCGCGCTCCGCGGCGAGTTAATGCCTGACAGCTTCTTCGGGGGCCGCCGCGCGGACGTGTGTACACGCTTGAAAAAGAGTTGGACGCCGCCGTCGTACGGCGCGGTATATATCCGCGCCAATTAATCGCCCATCGAGAATTCTCTGGTCGCGCGGAAAACGATATCGATGAAAGAACACGAACGTTGACAAAGGAGTACATCGGGAAACTGCAATATTTGCAGCGCGATCCCCCACGCAGGTTCGTCCAAGTTCAGAGATTAATTTCGCGATTAAGCTCGCGCAATCGTCGAATCGTCAATGAGACGTCTATTAGCAAGAATCGAATTTTCCGAATCCGCGTATGAAATGCAAGATGAAGAGCCGTTACTCTTGCGATTTTGACGAAATTCGGGCACGCGCACGTGCGTTCTCGGTAGTGTAATCGATTCAGCTAGAATAAGTGAAAAATCGAGGATCAGTTTATTGGATTACTCCGGAAGAATGGATCTCCCCGCGGTACCCGCAGGAGAGACATGTACACGCCCACGTATACGCGCACACGTATCTCCACACACGTAACGCCTCGAATCCATCAAAATGCCACGCGCCAAATCTCATCGGAGCTATCGAAGGTCCGCCGGAGTGAATCCTTACGCGACTCCTCGAAAGTTGGTCGTAGGGGCCGCGTGAGCGCGCGCGCAGAGACGGGGCCGGCAAGTAGACCAGCGGGCGTCGCTGAAGGAGAAGGAACAATTAGAGGCCAAATAAAGACGAGGAGAGTCACAGTCGAGCGGGTTCGCAACGAGCGTGTGTGTGATTTCGGTCACGCCGTGCGCCTGTACGTTGACCCTCGCTCGACGGGAGGAACAGAGAAGTCCGGGGAGAAGGAAGTGAAAAAGAGACGGCATGAGAAAGAGAAAGAGACGGAGAAAGAGAGAAAGAAAGAGAGAGAAAGAGAGAAACGGGAAAGAGGAGCGGAGAGAACGAGAGGATAGCATTTACTCAGCGCTCGTTCCTTCCTCCTCCCGAGCGAGAGAGCCCTTCGACTCGCCTCGAATCCAACTCGCTCGTTGCCACCACCGGAGAGACAGAACGAGGAAAGGAGACGGAGCGCGCGGACGTGTTCAAGGAAACGAGACGACGAGAGGGAAAGAGACAGAGAGAGAGAGAAAGAGAGAAATATATTACGAGAGAGAGAGAGAGAGAGAGAGAGAGAGAGAGAGAGAGAGACGGAGAGGGAGGGAGAGCGAGGCGACCGAAGCGAAGCGACGCAGGCGGGACGAGTATACGTTGAGGAGGCTGAGAACTCACTCTTCGAGAGATCGAGCGCAGCAACCATACACAAGTCTCTGTGTATGCAGGTAGACAGAAAAAGAGAGAAAGGGAGAGGGCAGGAGAGGAGAGGGAGATCGAGAAAGAGAGAGAGAGAGAGACTCATTCTCTCCGGGTCCACCGTGTGTTCGATGATGTACATCGTTGAACAAACGGAGAAACTTCGTTGCCGCGCCGGAAAAGCGATCGTTCCGGCCGCATCGCGACGTCGTTGAAAAATGCCGCTGAAAAATGCCGTGGCAGCACGGATGGCCAGCATTGTTTACGCGAAGACGTACACCGCGAGCTCCCGAAATAGAAATGAAATTTAAGCCAAGAGAGAAAGAGAGAGAGAGAGGGAGAGGAAGAGACAGAGAGAGAGAGAGAACGTGTTCTCAGAGAGTGCGCGTACTTAACAAGATTGCACGGCCGGCGTGTCGCTAATAGCAAGATCTCTACGTTCTTTTTACGAGAACTAGGATAAAGCACGACGGAACGATCGTTTTCGTACGAGTAGATTACATCGTTGTACTTCGCATTCCGTAGGGCGTGTTTTAGTGATAACGACATCCCCGAGACGTCTCCCTCTCCCTCTCAGTCTCACTGCCTTTTTATCTCTCTCTGTCTTTCTCTCAACATGACATCCGCCCTAAACCGACAGGCCGCGCGACCGACGACGCTCGCATCCTTGGAACTCGCATTCTTTCCGAAACACACGTCTGATCGTTACTAATGTCTCGTTACGTATCACGGACCGGCTCGTCGTTTACGACGACCGTGCGGGCTAATCGGAGCGGGAGACAGGAAGACGTCGCGAGTCGTTAATCGTACGTAACAGCGTGACGGCACACTTCTCTACCCGGACGAATTATTAATTTCAGCAAGAAGAAGTTGCGTAACGTGTACGCCGCACACGTTAGAAGACTGCATTGCGTCATCGTTGACGAAGCGACGGGGAGGAAGAATGTGTGCGCGCGCGCGCACGAGAGAGAGAGAGAGAGAGGGACCGCAACACGGCATCGTCTCGTAAGAAGCAGACCGGTACACAGCGGCTCGCGGCATTATCGAACGATTACACGCATCGATGCCGAGTCAACGTACGAAAAGGCGATATTTCCTCTATCGAGGCATCGCCGATTACACCCGCTCGTACCCCGCTCCCCCCGTTGGTTCACTGTCGACGGCATTTCTCGCGAACGAGCC
>NW_022639581.1:126333-130032 GCF_010583005.1 Odontomachus brunneus | reverse complement strand
GAGAGAGAGAGAGAGAGAGAGAGAGAGAGAGAGAGAGAGAGACGGAGAGGGAGGGAGAGCGAGGCGACCGAAGCGAAGCGACGCAGGCGGGACGAGTATACGTTGAGGAGGCTGAGAACTCACTCTTCGAGAGATCGAGCGCAGCAACCATACACAAGTCTCTGTGTATGCAGGTAGACAGAAAAAGAGAGAAAGGGAGAGGGCAGGAGAGGAGAGGGAGATCGAGAAAGAGAGAGAGAGAGAGACTCATTCTCTCCGGGTCCACCGTGTGTTCGATGATGTACATCGTTGAACAAACGGAGAAACTTCGTTGCCGCGCCGGAAAAGCGATCGTTCCGGCCGCATCGCGACGTCGTTGAAAAATGCCGCTGAAAAATGCCGTGGCAGCACGGATGGCCAGCATTGTTTACGCGAAGACGTACACCGCGAGCTCCCGAAATAGAAATGAAATTTAAGCCAAGAGAGAAAGAGAGAGAGAGAGGGAGAGGAAGAGACAGAGAGAGAGAGAGAACGTGTTCTCAGAGAGTGCGCGTACTTAACAAGATTGCACGGCCGGCGTGTCGCTAATAGCAAGATCTCTACGTTCTTTTTACGAGAACTAGGATAAAGCACGACGGAACGATCGTTTTCGTACGAGTAGATTACATCGTTGTACTTCGCATTCCGTAGGGCGTGTTTTAGTGATAACGACATCCCCGAGACGTCTCCCTCTCCCTCTCAGTCTCACTGCCTTTTTATCTCTCTCTGTCTTTCTCTCAACATGACATCCGCCCTAAACCGACAGGCCGCGCGACCGACGACGCTCGCATCCTTGGAACTCGCATTCTTTCCGAAACACACGTCTGATCGTTACTAATGTCTCGTTACGTATCACGGACCGGCTCGTCGTTTACGACGACCGTGCGGGCTAATCGGAGCGGGAGACAGGAAGACGTCGCGAGTCGTTAATCGTACGTAACAGCGTGACGGCACACTTCTCTACCCGGACGAATTATTAATTTCAGCAAGAAGAAGTTGCGTAACGTGTACGCCGCACACGTTAGAAGACTGCATTGCGTCATCGTTGACGAAGCGACGGGGAGGAAGAATGTGTGCGCGCGCGCGCACGAGAGAGAGAGAGAGAGAGGGACCGCAACACGGCATCGTCTCGTAAGAAGCAGACCGGTACACAGCGGCTCGCGGCATTATCGAACGATTACACGCATCGATGCCGAGTCAACGTACGAAAAGGCGATATTTCCTCTATCGAGGCATCGCCGATTACACCCGCTCGTACCCCGCTCCCCCCGTTGGTTCACTGTCGACGGCATTTCTCGCGAACGAGCCGCGCGAAACGCGAGTGCATCGGCTGAGGAGGAGGAGGAGGGGGGGGGGAGAAAGGCGAGAGGAGAAGGGGTGAAGAAAAGATACAAAAAGAAAGAGCGCGAGGGCGTAAATTCATACGTCGCGTCGCCCGCCATTATCTTCGCGCCGACTTAATCATCATCGAGCGTCTCTCCGGGGATCGATGCGACGTATGAAATTCTGTTTACCGTCGTTTATATGTGCATTGACGTCACGGCAGAACCAATATAAAAAAAAAGAAAAGAAAAAAACGAAGCGATACACACCGTATTCCACAAGGTATGCGCGCGCGAGCGCGCTCACTGCTGTCTGCTGATATTAATTCGCGGCGATGTGACGTACAACTTGACGGTGGCAGCTCGCGAATCAAACATTCCGGGGAAAAAAATAAATAAATAAATATCGCTCTCCGTCGTGCGTCCGAGTATCGCAGAAAGACCCGAACGAATAAAAAGCTTACAAAAACAATGTAATATACCTCCACCGCGACAAATCCCTCGGCATCGATCTCACTGGGAGAAAATTGTTCGCTACTCCTCTGGTCGATTCCTAAATAAATATTTACTCCAATTTGTGCTACGCGGTCTATCGTTTGGAACAAAAAGGGCCATGTAAAGTTTCCCTTTAGTCGGCAAGCTTTTGTCAGAAATCGACGACGGCGACGGCGACGATAGCGACGGTTGAAATTCGCACGCGTTTCCTACGACTTCCGCGTTACGAGACGGAGCCCGATTCGCGGAGCAGTCCGATGTGATTTAAGCGTCACCTGGAAAGCATTCCTCTATCCACCTCGACGGTAAATTCCAGATTTCCACGGCGCGCCGTCATTGAGCAAACAAGTACCGCGTCCTCGTCCGAAGGACGAGAAGTACTCTAAGTTCGATATACTTAGCGGTTACCCAATCACCCTCAATCTAGCCCGCAACTATCTACTAACTCCTCGGTGACACCGTTGTACGCGCCGCGTCGGCTGCTTGTATCCGTGAAGGATGCAACCGAACTTGGAGTTCACGGTCGTAGCTGAAGGCGATCTCATTACCGATTCCAACTTGCTTCTTTGCGAGAAAGACGGCGTACGAGCGATCGGTCTGCGTCGTCCCGCGACGACTTTGCGATCGCGCGCATATCAAGACTGCAAAGACTAAACTTCGCGACGACGATACATACAGAAAGATAGAGATAGATAGATAGATGGATACAGAGAAAGAGAGAGAGAGAGAGAGAGAGAGAGAGAGAGAGACGTTTCGTAAGATTTTTATATTCGGCGAAGAACGCGTGTCCAACTTCTTCATTGTATGCTGCGTGTCAATCAATTTGTACATTAGTCCTTGTTTCTCTTCAAGCGCATTTTTTCGATGCATTCCAAGCTAACTTGTGGTATACTAGAAATTTTAATCGAACTACGATCATACGAACTAGTGTGCTTGACACTGAGGAGAAAACTTCACGAATGAACGAAGACAAAACGCATGGACGTGTGTCCCTCTCTCTGATTTAATTTCGAAGAAATCAATAATACCCTAATAGCCTGATTGAAGCATAATCTCAATGTGACTCAAGCCGAAATTTTAGTTAATCCTGCGAGATACAATTGATACTTGGATCGGTGGAGCTTAACCACAATGACAGCTCTATTAACCAACCAATTAATTAAAAATTAATTATTTTAAAAATAATCAACTATGCTTGGTCAATTTATTACGGCTTAAGAATTAAAGCAAGCTTGTGGACAAGGGATAAGATAATGTGCTATTAAATAATTTTTAAATAAATCCCTCAGCTCCTCGACAAAACGGCAAGTAACTAGCTGTAGAGTATTAAAAAATTATATAATGTTACACCTTTCGAGATTCTTCTTCAAGTAGTCTCCCCTTCAAGTTGATGCAATGCATAGAGTTAATATAGAGTAAAAAGAAAACTCCAACTCGGAAAGACTTAAAACTCAAGATGTTTATATATATATATATGTATATATATATATATATATATATATATATATATATATATATATAAGGACACGAATTTTTAATTAAACTTAAAAACAACAGATTATTAAAATAAGCATAAGACTGTGCAGATTCTTTGTTTAAAGTAAATCGATCCTCGAACGTGCCTAGACGATCCCACGCAAGTGAGTTCATCGTGAAAATAATTTGCTATTCATCACCGTCGCGATAAAAGGGACTGACTTGCGAAGATGATTTTTCGTACGTAACACACGCGTCAGAAATCAATCAACTTCCACGTCGCCATTCCAGCGCAAACAACCTCATCTTCATCCTTGCGATCGAACGACGCCGTTGCATCTTGCAAGCGTCTCTCTCTCTCTCTCTCTCTCTCTCTCTCTCTCTCTCT
>NW_022639581.1:103379-125370 GCF_010583005.1 Odontomachus brunneus | reverse complement strand
TCTCTCTCTCTCTCTCTCTCTCTCTCTCTCTCTCTCTCTCTCCCTCTCTATCTCTGCCTGTCTCTCTCTTATGCGCGCGCGAGAGAGTGCATGGAACGCTTCGCTAATTAATTTATATAACGTGATTCATTGAGACGATTCAAAGGAAACAATCGTCCCGCTTCCTGTATCGCGCACTCGTATCGCTTGCACTTTCGACTCTCCCGGATGGATTCATCGGCGGCCGCCGCGGCGGAACGAATCGCATCACCGCGTGTGTACACCGCGAGTCTTACTAGCCTCCCCCCCCCTCCCTTCCTTCCTCCCCAATTAATGAGTCCGATGAGATAATTGATCGGAGCCACGTTAACGTGCACGACCGATCGTGCGGCCGCCATCCAATCGTATTATCGCGACGAGTGATCTCGGCCCCGCGCTTTGTTTTCACTTGACAACTGTGTTCCGCGCTGCCGATCGACAGGATCGGCCGCGTCTTCCCCGTGCGTTCGGGATCGCGCGCGCGCTGCGCAAAATTGGCGAACGGGCCGGAGCGCGACCGCCGCCAGTGAATGAAGTTACATTTCTGCAGCCATCGCAGCTGCAGCGGCACAATGATATTAAGCGATAGTCGCGGTGTCGCGAACCGGATTTCTACAACAACAAACGCCAATTAGTTGATCGATCGCGGCCGGCCGGCCAGTTGGATTAAATTTCGTTAAATGCGATCGAATTCCATACGCGACCCCGTGGCGCGCGCGCTCGCGATCGCATTCGCGAGCGCGCGTGTTTTGCTCATTCATGGGGTTGGTAATAGATATCGTCTAACCCACATCTATCCGACCGGCGTCCCCGGAATTGATTAGCGCGGTAACGCGTTGGCCTCTATCGAAAATGATAGTAACGCGATAATACACGTAGCGAACAAATAAGGGCGATAGAAGGGACCCACATAGAACAAGACACGGTGGCAACTACACGAGTTTTGTTTGTACACGGAGGGAACGTGAAGATTGCGACAAAATTCCTCTTATCTTTAGACCATACAGAATTATGACCGATATTATTGTACATTTCATTAAAAATGCCGCTCACGTTTTGACTTTTCATTACAAGGCTATTGAAATTATATAATCACTTGAATGTTTGTCGTATTATACAGTATATCTTCAAATTTACTATTTCTGATTATCATCAGGTATATCTTCAAATTTACTATTTCTATAATAATATATATTGCTATTTCAGTACAGTCTATAATATCGGACTAGTCTACATAATCAGTATAGTCGAGTTTTATAATAAAATATTGTAAAAAAATTAATATAATTTTGACGTAGTTTTTACTACAATATACGTTTTTCACATCGTATTAACACATATCCGGAAAAAAGTTTGATTGAGTTAACCAATTTCCAGTGAAATGTGAACGATTCAGAAATTCCATTTGAAGTCATCAGAATTCAGTCTAAATTATCAAAATTTCTGGTCAATCTAAATTTTGGTAATTTTTAAATCGTTCATATTTCACCAGAATTTGGTTCATTTACAATCATGTAAGAGGTTAAGATAATTAGTATAATTTAGAATAAGAATAAGAGAATATAAAAAAGGAGAAGTTGAGAATGTCAGAAATAAAAGGAATAGAATGCAAGATAAATTTAAAATATATTAGATGTCAAGTAGGATAAGGTATGGATGAATGTGTGGTGTTAAGGAATAATTTTGTAAACCAACCCCTTTTTGACATGAAGTAATAAATACACGATATACTTGGTCCATCCACAACTAAAATTTTCAGGTGAAGATGTACATACAGTTTCACTCTACAAAGAAGAATTTGTACAGTTGCCACCTACTCTCTAAATTGCAATCAGTGCATTCTTCATCGAAAAATGCTGCTCGATCAGAAACATTTTTGCTGATCCACTTTTTAAGAGAGCGTACACTTGCCACCACCGTATGTATTTTTTTCGAAATATTCCGGTGAAAAATACGTTTCGGCTCTTTCCGTCCGTTCTCCCGCGGCCGCGGGGATTCGAGACCACGCTCGCGCCTGTAAAATGTACGCGACACGTCGGGGCTAAAAATTTCGAAAGGCAGCTGGATTTAAATCCACGAGGATGAAGAGAGCTCTCTCGCGCTCTCTCATCCGCCGCCCGCGATGTTGATACCACGATGACGTTTCTTTCCACATAAATTAATTTCCCGCGAATATCCGCGGACGGACGGTGGAAGCTACTTAATCCATAAAGTCACTTCGACGAGTGACTCCTCTGGAAATATCCGGTTACACTGACTCGCGCTAACGCGATCGCGCATCGTCGCGCGCGCTGCGACGCTCGAAGTCACGACGGCGACGGTATTCACCTCGTCCCCACGATCGAATTCGCCGAAAAAGCAGAACCGGGCATCGAGTGCCGAATTAACGATCATACTCCGAGCGTGCCACGTTGAGTAGGGTTCATTATAACGCCGCAGGGCAATCTAATTGCATAATGACGTCGTTAATTTCCGCGTCTGAAAAAGTGCTCCTGAGTCTAACGTCAGACGAGCCGCAGCCCTAATTCACGTCGGGCGAACGAAATTTGGGATAATTAGGCAAGACAATAACACCGGCTGCAAAGCTATCGCCTTTCACTCGCATAATCGCGATACACGTCGAGATTTGCCAGGCATCTATTTGGTAATACTAATGGCTACCAATAAGGTGAACATTTTTTATATTATTGTTACTATTATTATTTGCACAATACTGTCGGCACTTTCGACAGACTCGCGAAACTTAGTCGACGTGATGCTCGCGCGAAAACTAAAGCACGACGAAAAGGAAAATCGATAAGAGAAGCCGATAGCATCGACGACGACTCAACGGTGAAGCGCGCAACGTGCGCGACGCGCGAGGTGGTCTTCGGGTGTATCCGCCGCCGAAAGCAACAACACGACCAGGCTATCGCAAAATTAACTTAAAACCTCGTAATCTTTAGGGGTCATCTAATTATGCGGCGAAACTGCGTTAATTCGCGGTTAATTTCTTAACGAGATAACGGCCGCGCCACCCGCTAAGGTAAAAGGAGGCGTCGTGCCGCGGTTGCGTTAGAGCCTCTAATGGCTCCGCGTGGCTACGTCCGAGTGCTCAGTGGGTGGGTGGATGAGAAAAAAGGGAGGGAAGGAGGGAGGGAGGGAGAGAGAGAGAGGGATAGATAGAGAAAAAAGAAGCGGGCGCCGTGTTAATTAATTGGCGCGTAATTAAAACCCGCACAGCGACACCGGACGAGGAGGGGCGAGGAAGGAAGCCCGGTCGACCGGGTACTTCAAAAGAATCCGTGACACTAATCCGTCGTAGGATTTTCGAGAGTGGCGCACGCGACTGCTACGGAAAAAACGCGAATCCGCAAATACCGAGTATACGTCCGACATCGGTGAATGTTGGCCGACGGTAAAAAGACATCGCGAAAACGGTGAATGGACGCCTCCTCCATGTCGTGATTTCCTCCCTTCCTTCCTTTCCTTTCTTCTTCTTTTTAAGCGATAATATTCTACGAGAGATTTTATAATGAGAGACCTTTCGTGTCACGGAGAACCTTTCGTGTCAATGAGAATCCCCTTTGCATATTCCAAAAATAATCCTACAATCGCAAAAAGCGAATCGCAGAAAGAAAATAATCCCACAATCCAAAAATAATTCTACAATCGTAGAGTGCACCAGAGTGTCCAACAATTCGTCGTGCAGCTGCGGTGTATAGGCGGAGAACTCGTCAAATTGAACACAAAATTCCTCTACCATTCTGAGCTATTAATCAAAGAGGATTGGTGAATGATCACGCGCGATACGGCGGATGAGCTGCGATGGCGACGTGTCCGCCGCCGTGTGCTTGTACATTAGGTCAAACTGAGCAAAAAAGTTCTCTACACGGGAAAAAAATTTCAGTTCGGCTAACTGAATGGGGAGCCAGACGAAAAACTCGCCGGCGAGAAATTATATCTCTGTTACTGCGAGCGGAAACATTCGTCTGAAACGTTCAGCTACATTGAAACTCAGTTGAGATAGCCGAGAGTAATTGACAGATGAGTCGAAATCTCTCCTACACAGAAATCTTTCTATTCCTACAAATGAGTTTTGCACCTGGTTCCCAAGTAACAGAAAATTTAGTTACACTAACGGGAAGAAGAGTTGTGTCTCTTCCGTTTACCTGTCTTTACCATTTTGCAAATGACCACGTAGATTTTAGTTATTAATCAAAGAAGATCACATTATCGCGCAAAACCACGCAACAATCTTTGAATTTTCTGTTACTTCGGGACTAGATGAAAAACTGATTGTAGAAACAGAAAGATATCTTGTAGGAGGTTTCATCTTATTGACTTATTGGTCAATTACTTTCACAAAGAAGCTATCAGTCCTCGAAAATTGGCAAAATTTTTGTTTCTTGACTATTTTGAACGAAACATGATAGCGTAATTTCGCAAATTTATAAAGTGCACAGAATTTCAAAAACTATCCACCGATATATTTGTTCCGTAGTTATAGTCAAAAAACAAAAATTGTGCCGATTTTCGAGGACTGACTTCGCCTCTTAACATGTTTGGTTGCTAATAAAAAATATGTATCAAATATTTTGACTCCCTTTATAAAACCCGTCAGGTTTCATTAAAATCGGAGACGAACACTTGGAATATCTTCTTTGTCAGTTATTTCATCAATTCATCAATCTTCTTTGATTAGTAACATTCCGATTAATAAAATACCATGTGGTTGTTTGCGAAATGACAGAGGAATTTTGTGTCCAGTTTGACAAGTTTCACCGCGACTGAATAACGAATTGTCGGACAACCTGTGTGTATGATAAAATGTATCGTAGAATATAATTCAAATTCGCGCGAGAGTAAAGTATGAGCTCGCGAGTAAAAGTAACCGCGAATCACTCGGTGACTCTACCGCCTGCGGAGATCCGAAGTGACGAACGAAATCGGCGTTCGTGAGATTTCAAAAAATGCGCCCGCGGCTGGCCGGACGGGCCGGCTAACGAACGGACGGACGGACAGACCTATTTAATTGCGTGCCGGCGAAAGTGGATGCACGAGCGCGTCGTAAGGACAGCTGCTGCAGCCGCTACGAAACTCTCACCGCGAAACCATCGAGAATCCCGGAGTTCAGGACACGCGCGCTTTCCACGTCCACGCAGCGCGGTATGCACCCGGGGAGACCCGCTCCACAAAGTGGCTGAACGCGTAATCACGCGAGTCTGGTATCTCTCCGCGTAATTTCGTCGCTCTGAGCGCGGTCGAGGCGACTGACCGCTGGCTGATCGGTCGGTCGGTCCGTTGGTCACGATATATCTTATATTTTCTATATTGCTTGCTTAAACTGCCTGGCGTTACTCGGTTTATCACAAAGTGTCAAAGGAATGAAATCAGAGGAAGTGGGTGGGGTGTCCGAATCGCAGAGTAGCCTGTTTTTCCTAGAGAGTGACTATGCGAAATTTCAGATCAGTCGAAGGGTTTACGAGTTAATAAGAAACATACAGAGAGACATTCTATTACATACAGGGTGGCCCACCTAACAATTTGCGGGTTGATGTCTTAGAAATTAAGAAAGATATGAAAAAGTGCAAAAACTGCAGGATATCGACGGGTAAAAAAGATGGTAACATTGACTTGAGCTTGGAACGGCCTTGAGAACGATCTGTCAATATCAACTTTAATTTTTTAAACGAAATCATATGGTTTCCTCGGCATAAATCGATTCTTCTGGTCATTTTGCGTACAAAAGTACTGAGGTAAAATTATCGAAAAGTGAGTACTTCTCTCTCAAGATATTTCATATCTTGTGAATATTTTCTCTGTGAATATCTGAAAAGATATTTCATATCTTAAAAAGTGACAGGACAAAATGTAAAATATCTTGAGAAATATTCACTTTTCGGTGATTTTATCCCAGTACTTTTGTGCGCAAAATAACCAAAGGAATCGATTCCTACAACTTTTGTTGGAAACACTTTTCCACATTTTTCTTAGTTTCTGAGATGTCGAGCTGTAAAAAGTTATGTGATCCATCCATATACAGCATATGTGTGTGTGTGTGTATAGATTATTTTAATATTAACAATTTATACGTTTTATGCAGAGTTAACAATCGATATTGATAACAATTAATAATTCTGTCGGTCGGTCAGTCGAGCGTAAACACTGAGCAGAACGCGCTTGAGAGCACGTTGCTCGTAAATATCTACGCCAAAAAAAAAGGGACCGTATTAATGCCGGTCTCTGCACATTGCACGTGCACGCGCTCGCGGAATCGGTCCCGTCCTTATCCGCGCACGGCGGTCCAATTAGTTACAGTCAACGGCGTGGCGAGAAGCGGATGAAAAACTTCCCTCCGAGCAACTTCCTATAATACAACCGCCGCGCTCCTCTCCGGAAATTCCGGAAATAATAGATGCGACCGGCGTTATGAATCTTATTTACCGCGCCATTCTCTACTATCTCTACCTCTCTCTCTCTCTCTCTTTACAATTCGCTCCAAGTCGAGAGACTCGCAACTACGGCCGCGTCTATTTTGGAGCACGGCTTTACGGAGCTCAAGGTGTCTGAGAGAAAGAGAAAGAGAGAGAGAGGAACATAATTTATATTATTAATAAAAAGACTAACCGCGCGATCCAAGTTGCAGATAAAGATTTGGCACTGAGTCGAGAGGGTTCCACCATAAATTGAAGTTCACTTTTACTCCGGATTGTACAGCATTTTTTCCCCGTAATATTTTCCCGCGATATTTTTCACCGCGCGAACCAGGCGATAAATTTTTAACGATATTCTCCTCCGCAACGATGTAGCCGCAATTTTTATTCAATTATTTCTCCTTCTTCGCTTCCCGATGTGCTCGGCGAGACTCATAGCCAAGAGAGACTCTCTCTCTCTCTCTCCCCCTCTTCGATTAACTTCGCCACGTAACGCACCAAGAATTTCCGGCAATAACGCGAAAACGGCCAACTGGAACTGTATGAAAAGTACACACGGGCAAGAGAGAGAGAGAGAGAGAGAAAGAGAGCGGCTCGGAATGCACGGACGAGCGTGCGCGATCGCGCAATCAGCGTTAGGGCTTCGTCGCGCGAGCTCCCCGTTAACGTCTAGGCAGGCTAACCTTTACCAGGTGATATGAATATTCCCAAGTCGTCGCATAACCGTCCTTCTTCCTACAAAATTACGCTTGAAATTCCCTTCACGGTCGCGGTTACCATGCCTACCTTCCTCCCTTCTCGAAGATAATTCTTTCGACCGGTTGCGATTAATTAAAATCTCGTATCAAGCGAGTTATCCGTTGTTTACGACGATTTACGGCATATCCGGATGAGCGTTTCTTAACAAGGAGGATCTCGACGACAGTTGTCGCGATGAGTGTTCGACTTTCTGACTCACTTAATATCCAAGAACGAATTCACACCCTGACAGAAAAGCCGACAACAAAAAGGCAGAATCCAATCAGAACTCGCGCCGATAGAAAAATAGAAACTGTCGACTACGATCTGATCACCAGCGCGAGCTCTGATTGGCTTCTGCCTTTCTGGTTTCGGTTTTTCTGCCAAGGTGTGAATTCACCTTAAGGGCCGATTGTTCCAACTACTCGGTAGTTCTTGGTAACTATAAATCATATGTCTGTTTTCGTTTTTTCTTCAAATTGAACAGAGACAGGCACATGATTTAACTGTCAGGTAGCTTACCAAGAAGTTTGAACAATCGGCCCTAGGTTGTTTCTTCCGAAACAAAAAGAGTTGGAAGTCTCGGAATTTCAAGCTCTTAAAAGAGCTGATAAGAAAGGAACCGTAAGGCGAAGAATAATAGTTGCGTGTCCAACAGTGCTCTGTATGTGTGTATACTAACAGAGATTTAGATTTGTAGTTCATATGATAACAAGGCTAAACAATAAGAAAACAGTGACAGCTGTAAACAAGATCGTAATCGCGGCTCGAGAAGCATTATTAGACATAAGTACATCAGTATTTCAGATATTTTTGCTAAATTCTAAGGTAGATATTCATAATTGTAAATTATTCGCGATCTTTGATTGAGAATATAATCAATAAAAAGTTTGTGTCCATGGCTGCGTTCAGCAGAACACAACGGTTGCACAACTGTTTTATGATTTTCTGCTGAATGGTACTTAACGCATTCAGCGGTGCAACATGTTTACTCAGCGGTCGCCATGTTTTTCAGCGAACTGAAAGTATGCTGAATCCAAGTACAACGTACTTGAGCAAAATGGATGCCTCCAGTTTTATTGAAGCACAATATATATATATATATATATATATATATATATATATATATATATATATAAAGATATAATATCTAATATTGTAGATACTATAATTTAAATTGAAAAATAATATATATATATATATATATATATATATATATATATATATATATATATATATATATAGCGCTGACATGCTCTCAAAAAGCGTTCAGCAGAACATCTAAACTGTTGCAATGTATCATTAAACCGTTCACAAAACGCTGAGTTCTGCTGAACCATGGACCGTTGTTCGGTTATTTGAATCAATGCTTCTGTTGCATGAAATAATATAAGAAGTGTAGATATGAGTTGACGAATAATCGGAGATTAATGAAACTATAATTGTGTGTCAAATGAAAGAACTATAAATGCCGATCTAAAGAACAATGCTGTAAAAGGACTAAAATTTTCCCGCAAGGGTAATAGAATCGGACTGTCTTTACATTTTTGGGCTGAAGTCGAATGTGAAGCCTAAAATAGTCTAAATTCCGGGGAACTTTGTGAAAATGTAGTTTTTTACAGAAAAGTCTTGTTTTTTAGTAAATATTTTTTAATGAATGATTGGCAATTGTAAACGAAAGAAGTCTTTTTTATTGATATTTTTGTGAGTTTAACAGATAGTTCTTGATCACTTGACATATATTTGCAGCTCTCACCAAATCTACTCCTCTTTTGCTGTCATACACTCTCAAAAAAACAAAAGCTACTTTTTTGCAATGAAAAAGTGGTTTATGTTACATCACAAATAACGATATGGACATGCCATTAGTTTGCTGCTACCTCCGCACATGAACGTTACTCCCGATTGTATGTTATCTCCACTGTATTACGACTCACGAAGCTGCGAGACTCACGAAGCTGCGAAGTCAGGTAACCAAGAATCATTCATTAGATTAAAAAATATCAATAAAATCAAGAAAGACTTCTTTTTTTGTTCACAGATGTCAATCGTTCATTATAAAGTACTTGCTGAGAGACGAGGCTTTTCTGTAGAAAACTTCATTTTCACAAAAATTTGGACAGGCGTTTTGGTTAATTTTAAGCTTGATATTCAAGTACAGCAAGTCCAGAAAAATCCGATTTTATACTTTTTCCTTACAGGCAAATTTTAGCCATTTATGGCATTGTTATTTCAACTCGAATGTTGCCTTATTCCCGGTAAAGATCTATTAAGTAGTCGTTAAAAACGGAAACTTTCTGTAATATAATAAATATATAATATGCAATATAATATAAATATATAATATAATAAATATATAATATAATAAATAATTTTAAACACACCTTAAAAATATGTGATCGCTGCCCGCGTCTTGGCGCCTTGCGTCCTCCACTTTGACTTTTCGACCCAACATCCCGACATTCCGGGTGGTCCGTCGTGACACTATCACTCGCATAGATACGCGTAGGTCCGACTAAAAATACACGTGTTAAATAACGCGATGTCGCCAACGGGAACGTGATTGTACCGTTACGAAAAAGCCGATGAAATATTTTAATCACCCGAGGGTGAAAATAAATAACGTATCGACGCCGTGCTATACGTGTCGCTCGTACGACACGAAATGTAATAAACATTCGAAAAAGTACGTGACATACGAAAGAATGTTCAACCATCTTGAAGGATCACCTTGAAGGAATGTTCTGATTATTGTGATCGACATTCGACGGGCGACAACAGCTGTCGACTGAGAAAAGAGATAAGTGTACTCGTCTTGCCGATTGTTTTGGTATTTGCGCGTCACACATTTTTTTCGTAATCAAGTGTTGCTTTACGTTTTGCGCGAAATATTTCGTCGGATTTTCGAAACGTTTAATCGGACTTGCGGCGACATCGCGTTAATTAACGCTTATTTTCTTTCCCCAACTGACTCGTATCTATGCGAGTGTCAGTGCCATGAGCTAATATCTGGAGCGCCATGACAGGACAGCCAGGAATAGGCTGCCGAATCGAAATGCCAGGACGCCAAAACGCGAGCGCAACGCGCGTTACATCATAAATATATATTTCATATACAGAGTGTCTGGATTTAGGCGGGTCTGAGCATACATATGCAAGTGGAACTCGTTAAACTAAATAAAAAAATATCCTCTACCATTTTATAAATTACCACGGTAATTATTGAGATATTAATGAAAGGAGATTGCTCGATCTATAACGTAAGCTCTGTAGGACATCTGAATCACATGAGGAATTCTCATTATTATTATTTTGCTTTTCCTTTAAATTGCATTTTATACCCGCCATTATTATGTTAAAAACATAAAACCGACACTTCGTATTATAAATCCAAATCAAGGTTTCTCATCAATTTCCAACATAATAACGAACGTTTATTTTAACGCAAATAAAAAAAGCCGATATCTCTCGTAATTATATGATTGCGCTATTTGATCCTTATTCTACACTTGGAAAATTTAAGTGTCGTGATCGACCCTTTGCGCATAATTCATGGAACATTCTAGTAACTTTTTTTTAATGAAATATTGTCAAAAATACTCTAAATAACACATTTATAAGGTTTCACTGCCTGATCCTAAGTGGTTCCTATTGATACCAGTGATATTTAAAGGGTTAAAGCACAGTGGGGCGAACACCGGCTAGCCAATAACGAGCTCCAAAGACAATCGGTCCACTCGTCGTGCGAAGCTAGTTGTCAGTGGCGATGCGCTTTCGTGACGCGAGCGTTGTCCATTACACACACGCTCACACGAACGGCACGCAAACTTTTTCATTCGAATTGCTCAGATTCCTTTCTTCATCTACTATGACAAGATTAATATGGCCACTGTGTGGATGAAAATAGAAGATTAATTATTGTGGTTTATAAAATGACAGAAAGGGCACATTTTTCACACATTTTTAACACATTTTCCTTCAATTTCATGAACTTTGGTACGAGTGTCAGTACGTGTCGCATTAAACATTCTGTATACATTTCCAATGCTAATTAAGGATGATAAAATAGATAAAGAGATTAGGAAGAGACAAAATTTACCATATCTTATTTACTCCCTTATATGCTCATTACAATACATTAAGTAATCGAGAGAGAGGGAAGAAAAAGAGAGAGAGAAATTATTAAATAATTCTGATGTAATTTTTAATGACTATAACATTGAGAAGATGGCATTAAGTAATGCATTTAGTGCATTAAAGGTAGGTCAAATATAATCTCTCTGCAATATAGTCCTCCAAGTTCGACAGAATTTATTGGGTTAATGTGGAAATTTCGGCCAGCGTACGCACAGGCGGTGGCGCCGAGAAATATGTACCGAAATAAATTTACCGAATGTGCAGTAGGTAGAAGAACACGCATTACGGTCTGGCAAGAAGGCCGGTAGGAGCCGGGGATCGTTGGCACGAATCACACGAAGAAATTTCACGGCACTTGCCGCGTGAATTTATTAGCGTCTAACCATCAGCCACCATAAACGACGTCTCGACGAGAGTTATATTATCCTCCTTCTCCTCCTCTCTCTCTCTCTCTCTCTCTCTGTAATCTCTCGCACCAGCGTCCCGCGAATTGTCGTCCTTTTCCGCAACAGATACCTCATTCTTCGTGATTAGCCGCAGAAGACGCGAGTGATACCCCGCACCGAAGTAAAATGATTAAGCGCGGTACTCGACGTTTAACCCGCGGTGCATCATCGCGAATTAATCTTCTCGCGACCGCTTAATCCGACGCTGATTTGCACCTCGAAGGATCGCACGGCGCCGCGAGGCGATTATAGGAAATGCTTCTCGCGCGCGAGTGGCGCCAAAGGTTTCTGGAGCCATTCGGTGAATTTTAGTCCGGATCTGCGGACTCGAGACGTCGCCACGCAACGGCACGAGACAGAGATAATACGCTAGAGAGATGATGCGCCAAAACAACTACGAGTCGAAGTAAAATTTTGACAATTAACGACTTCTCAATAGACAGTCCGAACAACGACGTGGACGAAACGTCAAAGATCTTATTAAAGATACAGTTTTTACGACAACTCTCCGTGCGTTCGCCACAAAAGGCCCGGCAGAAATGCCTAAAAACGGTTCGACGGATCTGGTCTCTTTCTCTCTGTCTCTGTCACGCTCGCGCGCGCACGTTGCTCGATTCTCTCTTGCTGAGGGAACGTTCCTGTTTGCTGATGATGTCGTCTCCGCGATAGAGCTTCTTTGTAGTATCGCGCGATCTGCCCGCGACGCCGCGCCGAAACATTTACAACGAGACGAACGCGTCGCACGGAGGGGAAGAGATCCCGTCGATAAAGTACGCGGCGGACGACACAAGGTGGGAAGATCAAGGAGATATCTCTCTCTCTCTCTCTCTCTCTCTCTCCTCCCCTCTTACTCATGGGACGAGGAGCTACGCGCGAATGGCTTTAAAGGAAATTTACTTTCGCAGCGACTGAAAGCAATTATAGCGTGGAATTTCATAAACCCGTCAAGTATACTCGCCGCCGCGTCCTGACGAAACGGATAAAAAGAATATCGCGATAATTCCGCATCTCTAAGAAGTCAGGGAAGAAGACGAAGAAGAAGAAGAAGCGGAAGAACAAAGGCAAGAAGGGAGGAAGCGGAGAATGCGGGTAGGAAGAACGGGCCTCTTCTATCGCGCGAGGGACACGCGTACATTTGTTTTAATTTTCCGCGCGACGAATCCCCCAAGTGACGTAGATTATCCTAACGCACGGCGCGGACACGGCGAACGACACGTAGGACGTCTCTTTTGGGAGATTTGGGGTCGCGATTGCCGCCCTCCGTCCCCTAGGGGTTGCGAGGTCACGTATACGGCCGCCATACGTAAGGGGGCGGCGGACGGACGCGCCGCGGTGCTCTCGTCCTCGCGAAAGCGTTTCCGGAATCACGCGAGCCTCGAACCGCGAAATCAGGCACGCACCGGCCGGAATCGTAATTAACATTCCCGGCCATTAGCACGGCCGGTGTCCATCGGCACGATCAATCGTCGCCGACGAGCGATAAAGGTAACGACGTTGCGCGCGCGTGCTCTCTCTCTCTCTCTCTCTCTCTCTCTCTCTCTCTGGCGAATCGCCTCCGGGATCGTCACGCGGGTTTCAATCTCGCGAGCGAAATCGTCGCGATCAATTTCGCAGCCCTCGTCCTTTTTCGCTCGTGCTAACGATAAGGAAGAGAAGATGAGAATAATATCGTAGAGCCAGAGATGTAGTCAAGAATGACTGACCGAAGTAAATGAATATAAAAGTAAATGAATATAAAGGAACAAAATTTTGGAGATTTTTTGAAAAAAAGGTTTAAGGAATTGAAACATTTACAAAATCGCCCGAACAAAAACAAGACTTTCAAACAGAAAGGCTAGAAAGTCAACCAAGTCAGAGAATAAATTCGCAATTGTGTACATTCGGCTGGTGTGTGGATTTATATTGTATGATGTTCGATAGCATGTAACATTGGAGAAGAGGGCACTGTCTTGGAGACAGTGGCAGAGGATCAAGCTTTACACGGGGAAAAAGTTGGATCGGATTAACCAAATTTCTGATGAAACATGAATCGGATTTCTGATTGAAGCTATCAGGATTCTGTTCGAATTAACAAAATTTCTGGTTAACTTGAACAGAATTTTGGTAACTTCAAGCGGAACTCTCTGATTCGTTCATATTTTTCACCAGAAATTTGGTTAATTCAACCAAACGTTTTTCTTCATCATTCCCAATACTCGCTTAGAAATTTAATTGGGAATTTAATTAGGATCCAGCCCTACAATAATCATAGGTTTTACATGAGAAATCTATGCAGGTTCTGTTGGAAGCATAATGTTTTAAACATGTGAATCTAAGTGGGAAACCCAGACAGATTCCACTTGGTCATTCCCAACGTTTTCCTAAAGATATTTCCTGATTTACATTTTAAACTAAAATTGAGCAAAATATACGAAACACATTGATATATATACAAATATATTAGTAAAGAGTAAATATTCAAAATATTCGCGAAAAAAATCGTTATAAAGAAATTGTAATAGAAGGCATTCGAGCTAAGAAAGTAAAGAATATATATAAATATCTGACAGAAATTTTCCCTACTTACAAGTGTATAAAATCGTCAAGTTATCCTCAGATATACAAAAATATTCTATATTACATATGCAACGAAAATTAATTTACGTTTTAACATGGAACAGTGTAAGCCAAAAAAAATATTTGTATTATCTTTATTGCATTAGCGAAACTGATACAGAAAACACTTAAGGAAACTCGTTTCCTGAATACTTTTGTTCCGATTCTAGATAGAGAAGCCATATTTGGGACAAGAGTGGGATTTCCAATTGCTATCGTAAAGATCTATTTTGGGACAAGGTTAGGCATTCTGATTGAAATCTAACCTGTATTTGGGAAAATACCACGAAATTTCTATGCAGGTAGATCTGGTATATCAGTCTATAATCAAGAAGGTTAAAAATTATTCATAGATTATTCGCCGGTTTTGCAATTATTCGCCTCTCTCGCAACGATAGCGCATTCAATTTCTCGAGAATGGGTTGATACTCACGACAAGTATTCGCGTTAACAGCAAACGCGGCTATCCGGCTCCCCGACAGTTCAAGAGGTAAGAATGTAGTGCGTTGAGACAATCGAAGAAGCAGGTTTCCCAAAATGGAGATTGCAAAAGAAGAGGAATGACAAATTGTCAAACAGGGTAAATGAGAAAGGAATGCGACTTACGCACGACGTTGCACCGCGATTCCGTCGTTCCAGAATCGAGAATCAAGCGTGTCCCGAACATTCTCGCGGAACACCAAGCGAAAAAAAAGCGCGTTGCCGCAGTCGAGACATTTTTCGTGTTAGACGCGCAATCGTTCATTTTGTTGGAATTCCCAAGACGTCGGGGGGATAGGCGGTGCTGCGGCGGCGACGCGGCAGGACGACGAGGAGGAGGTTGGAGCGTACATGAAATTTTGTAGTCAACGGATACATCTTCGTAGCAGGCGAATAAGGTCGGATTAAAACCGGCACGTCGCGTCCGCCGGAATATCACACCGAAATCACGCCTATCTCTTTTATTTCGTTCGCTCTGCCCCGCTCGCCGCACTCTTCGTATCTCTTTTTGCTCAGCCTTTAAAAATCGTTCCGCGGATGAAAAAAATCCCGCCATTGCGCCGGTAAATCCACTCGAATATCCGCCCCCACACACATACACACACGTGTACACGATAGCGTGCGCGATACGTGGGGTTGCCTGTAATTTCGAGGTTTTGCGCGAGCAACTGCGAGCCGAGTTAAAATTTGTCGGCTGGAGATCGATGTCTCTCGCATTCTTATCTACGTATTTTTTTCGCCAAAGATTTCGATGCTCAAACAATGCATTTCGGCATTTTGCCGAACGTCGCGGGAGAGAAGTCGCGAGATGAAAATTTTTAGGCCTGTTCTCGCGACCAGTGGCAAAAGAAAGTCCTAATTTAACATCGCCACCTAGGTTATTAATTATATTAAACGCACGCGCGCGTTTAATTATACGGAGAGCGCGCGCGATACAATACAATTTATAATTACAAAAGCGCAAATTAGACGTAATTTGAAACTTCGACGCTATTCTACAACGTTGCGTTACGCCGCGGAAAAGGAAAAAAAAAAAACAAAAGGAAAGATGTATTTCCCTGTGAGAGCTCGTGGCGCACATAAATTATATGGTCACGACGGAATCATGATACTAGGGAAATACGTAACTTTTATGGCATTTGAATGAAAGTTATTAGAACTCGTAGACGTCATTAAAGTTAAACTTACGCAAATATGAGCACCGTCGCGCGCGCGGGCCGCAGCAAAACCAATGTAAATGTAGTTCGCGGATTCGCACACTAACACCGCCTAAAACGATGTTCGAACACGTTAATGGTAAATTAACGCAGTCGTTATAGAACGTAAAATAGGTCTGAAAAATTCAGGCAGAATCAAACTGCGTTCTCGGGAATACACAGCCACGTTTTCGTGAATTAACAATTCACCACATTTCAACTCCGATCCCGTTAAATAAGAGTGGAAGTCGATATATTCGGTGGGAAGAGGAGGAGGAGAGGGGGAGAGAGTAGAGACGGACGCGAGAAAAAAAGGGCAGAATTGTTAAATTAATTAAAACCCATCTTAATAATTAATTCATGTCGTTCACTTTGTGTTGCAATACGCAAGCTCGTGCGCGCAGCGATGCATTTTATTATTCTCAATATCATGTCGCGTCCCATTATTATCATTATTATTTGCAGTTACATTATAATATTTGACAGTAATATGTTCACATTCTCCCCAGGCCAGTTTTCCCACGCGTGTTTTCGGCTGCCCATCGCAGCCCGGGACGCCGAATCCCACATCAACGTTCCGAGAAATCGGCGACGTTCTACGGTTGCACGTAGCGGCGAAATTATTTCGCCGGGAGACACGGGGTTCGAGATCTCGCGCGCGCGCGCGCGCGCGAACCACGTAATTTGCAACGAGCGAAATGTCGGTCGAAAGATATTCCCGAATGAGAGCCACTGGCTGCGCTCGGCTCGCTCGAGGTAGGAGGCAAGGGAGGCGTAGGGGGCAGCAGGGGGATGCCGTGGGGTTGGAGATGGAGCGAGGGGGTGAGGCGGGAGGAGGCGGCAGGGGTTGGTGCCAGGGTAGGTTTTGATCAATATCTCGCCCCAACCCCACACCACACCACTACCCTTCGTGGCGGTACACCATGCCCCCACCAGAACCCCATCACCCGACCACCATGAATAACCAAGACCATATAGCGGCCTGCAGATTAAATACATCGTGGTACCATACGATCAAACCACCCCCTCCTCCTTCTCCCCCCTCTCCCTAACCCCTTCTACCTCTCTACACCACCTCACCCCCTACGTCCTTTCCCTCCGCGGCCCATCCACCCACCTCTTTCCACCAACCTGCAACCCTCCTCTTTAACAGCCACCACCGCTTTCAACGTCGTCGACCATCGTGTTCCCGTAAGAACGACTGATTTGCCGCACCACCGACCTGAAAGGGGTAGACGGAGAAGAGAGCGAGCGAGCGAGCGAGCGAACGAGTGAAAGAGAGACAAAGACAGAGGGAGGAACAGGGGGTAGGAGGAGGAGGCAGAAGGGGGATGAGGCGGAGGTGGGTGCGGATGCCGTGGTGTAACCTGGACGTTCGTGTGTGCACCGAAAACCCCCTTTTCCTCCGCATTCCGATCTCACGTTTCCCCGCGAGACCTCCTCGTACAAGCGTACAAGGACAACGTCCCTCCGGGGAGCATTTTGCAACACCGCCGATCGTGAACGAATCCTTTGCCGCTGTGTGGCGAGGACGGCGGAGAAAAGAAAAAGAAGAGGAAGACGAAGAAGCAGAAGAAAAAAAGGAGGAGAAGAGAGAAAATAAAGGGCGGGAGAGAGAAACGGAGGGAACGGTACGCGCGCCGAGGCGCGTGATTACCTCGCCGCAGAGAAGACGATACGACGCGCGGCCGCTTCTTATCGACGTGTCGATACGAGATAGAAATAGAATTTGAGCGATCGTTGCCATGGCCGTTTATTTAACGCTCTCTCCCGGAAGGAGCCGAGCGCCGATGTGACCCGAGGAAACCTCGGCTATAATTTTTCGTACAGCTACGCGACGCGTGACGAACGCGCCGAAATAATTCTCCGCTGTCGATCGGAGGAAGCGAGCGTTAAGGGCTCCTGCTCCCTCGTCGCGTAACCCTCGGTTGATGACGTCAGAAGTGCGTGAAAACGCATGCTGGAAATTCTCGCGAAACACGCTGAAACAAAGGGAGGACACGTTCGCAGAGTGACCCGTGGGATCGATTGGTCACATTTGTAAAATATTCCGAGAACTGTCCTTTCGTTCTAACACAATCAATAAATAATCGTGAAACCAACGTGGCATGTAGTTTTCCTTTTTTTAGCCTACTTTTCATCACTTGTCACTTGTCATGTCAATTTCACGACTACTTATTGATAGTTGGAATAAAAGGAAAGTTGGCAGTAATTATGCAAAAATGATTCAATGAACTCGCATGAAGTGTATGTTTCGACAAAAATGGGAATGAAAATTTTATACCTGACTTGAAAAATGTATCTGCTTCTTATTTTTAAGGATATTCACTGAGAAGCTTAACTCTTAAAAATGGACGAAAAAGACGCAACTAATTGAAAAAATAAAAATTATTTTTTTACTAATTTTAAATATCTATAGGGGTTTGGATCTTTCTTTTATTTTATGTAGAAAGATGTTTATTAGTCACAAAAACTCAAAAATCATAATTTTATGGATCAAACCATTCTTATATAATTGCGGTCAATTTTTAATTGCGGATATTTTGCAAAATCGTGGTCAGTTGGTCACGAGTGTTACTTTATGGACATGATCTTTCATGTCGACGTATTTTGCAAGAATTTTGGGTATACGTTTTTTCGCTTCACGTCATTAATCAAGATGGCCGTCGTGAGGACACAGAAGCCTCAAACACGATGCATATTTCTTTTCCGCGCGCGCATATGTATATATGTGTACAACAATGAAAACTAAAGCCATACTGGGCTTATGATGATTTCAAACGCCATTTGATGAAGAGCAGCATTGGAAAATAATCGGCTATGCGTGTCGGGTCGCGGCGGCTCGACAGTTCCCTATTAGGCGCTAATTTAGTTGTAAGCCGCGCGCGCAGGGTTGCGAGGAATGAAAGGGCTCCCCAGGGACGATACTGCTTCTGGCGAAGGATCGCTACGACGTAGCTTCTTTGAGGTCCCAATTGAGGCGAGCGGGATAACCAAGCGAGAGGTCTCGATTCGTCCAACTCGCTGCAACTTTTTCGCGTTATCGACGGTCGCGAGCTATCGATTTAATACTTTACCGCGTCGCAGAACGGGAGTATTGCTTCGAGGCAGGTATTTTTTTTGCGTTTCACATGCGCGCGAAATGGTAAATGAATTTAAGCGTGTGTCAATATCGCGTCACGTTTGCTGACGCTTGCTGACAATTTTCCCGAGATGTATACACACACGGTGCATGTTTTCCGCAAAAGGGCAAGACGATATTGGTACATTTTCGTGATGCGACGAGCTAAAGTGCCACGCCAATTAGCGTCACTTGGACTCAAAACGTGTGAAGCACACGGCAGGGACTCTGCGAAAGATGAAATATCGCGACGAACGCGGTTACTAATACGTTACTAACGACCAATCTATTCACGCGGCATAAATCCCGCGCGATATTTACCTAAAATACGATCGGTTCGACTTACTATTAAAACCGCAAAGCCGTCGGGCGCGAGGGATCTCTCTCTCTCCCTCTCTCTTTCTCTCTTGTTTTGTTTTGTTTTTTCCCGTTCGCGGATTTAAAAACAATCTCCGCGCCGCGCTGGGCCGGGCCGTCGTTCGTGCGAGCCGCGGGGCACTTTTATCGCGCAGCAAAAATATGCGCTACACACGAGGCAAACAGAATTTTCCGCCATAGAAACGGACGGATGGAAAACACGAATGTTATGCTAAGCCGGGGAAAATGTACGCGCGTGAACGTATTTACGGCGTTGCTGCCGGACGACGACGACGACGCCGCCGCCGCCGCCGCCGCCGCCGCCACCACCACCGCCGCCACCGCCGTTCTGTCTCGCTTCCCAAAGCGCGGCACGGCGGCGAAGCCAGTCGATCGAATCGACGAGCAGCGCGTTCCGAGCTCACGAGATTCCGCCCTATCTCCGGGCACACCGGGAACGACGACGGCGCGCTCTCTCGTTTTTTCGCGAACGACCGTCCGCCTGTTTACTCGTAATCAAATCGAAGCCGGCGAGATAGCGGCTATCGAAACATTAACGTGACCTCGTAACCGAGTCGCCGTCGCCGTGCTCATCCCGCCGTGCTTCGTCGGCACGGGATCCAAAAGCGACGACGTCGCCGATGAAAACGATCGAGATTCGAGTTATCTGAATTGCTGCGAGTACACGTGTCGGAATGTTGTTTAATAAGCGACGCCGTCGTCCCTCGGGCCGGCCTGCTGGCGAACTCGCGCGCGAGAGAGGCCCATCGCTCTTATCGTTTAGCCCTCACGCGATGCCACGATCGGACGCACGCCGAACGCGCGTTCCGCGCGCCGATCTAAAGTCGCTTCCTAATAAGAGAGCCACTCTCCTCACGCATTTTTCCCTCCCTCGGCCGCGCGCCGCAGCACGGAGAGAAAGGGAGTTTCACTGCCTCTTCCGCCGCCGCGACGGTGGCTCGTTTTACCGTTTTACTACTGTGGGCGCGTGTACTAACGCGTGTAAACGCGACCAGCCGCCGCCGCCGCCACTGCCGCCGTTGCGGCGCGTGCCATTGTCTCTGCGAGGCATAAATCAAGTATAAACAATGTATACTAAGTATTAGCATTTCAATGAGCGAGAACGTTAATTGCCAGCCGACGATATGGTTTTTGCTGTCTACTGAGCGTTCGCGCGAGCGATATCGACGCGCGCGCTCGCCGCCGCTCTCCCGTTACCCACGTGACCGCTACGCGGGCTAAGTGATAACGCCGTTCGTTATCGTCCCCGAAACTAATGAAGTGCGCTGACCTCCCCGTCGTTAGCCCCCCCGGTAATCTACTCCCGGTATCGAGCCTAAGTGTCCGAGGCACATCAGACTGGCTGGAGAACGACGACCTCGAACAGCGGTCTCTCCACCCCTTGCAGGACTGGAGCCGCGATTTTTCCCGAGGTCGCACGCGATCGATCGGCGATCGATCTTTCGGACACTAACCGCCGCGTCGGACGAAGGAACAGATGTGGGAAAAGGTGAAATCGGCTTCCCATAAAAAGCAGATATTACGGCGCGGCGCAGCTAGATGAACCTAAACAGCGCGAGGGCGCTGGAAGATACGCTATGAGAGAACAAGTTTTGCCAATTTAACCCCAAGCACCAGCACCAAACGGCTTTTTTACACCCGCGACAAATGGGTCGTTGATATGGGACAGCAAACGACCCCGAAGTGGGGACAAATGATTTGTTACTTTCAATTCGGCGAAGGAGCAGTAGCCTCTCATTGGAAGGTTTGAGGAGATGGCGAGTGCAAATTGTTCTGTACTTCATTTCTCCCCGGTATGATCGTCATTGTCGAAATTTCGAGATTTCCTCTCTTCTCGAATCTCCCTGAAAACGATCGAGCTTTCAGTCATTACGACATTTTTCTACGTTTCCTTAAAAGTTGCATTGGGACAAAAAGTTTTGCTAATTTAATAAGCACCCGTGACAAATGGATTGTTGATACAAGACAACAAATAATCCCACCCGATGGGGACAAATGATTTGTTACTCTCAATTTGCTATACTAAGCAATACTTCTGCAACAATTAACCCAGCCTAAATAGACGAGAACAAACGTGATTTGTATCTCAGACAATGTATGTTTTTTTTTAAATAACAAATGATGATGAGAAATGATTTGCAACAGTAACTGCTATTACAAGAAACGTTATTGTTCCGACAATCGAGGTATTTAATAAAAATACCAATGCTCGGACATGTATTTAATCCTGGACATTCTTATTGTTTTGGTCTTATGAAATATAAATATATAAACTTTCAAACAACATGTAAAATAGTATTGAATACATACACACGTTATATGTTGAAAGTTTAAATATTCATACTTGAAAACCACAATAATAAAAATACCCAGGATTAGATATGTGTCGGAGAATTAACCCTTTTGTCTTACCTTTCCGAACGATTTACGAGGATTTAGCGACAAATATAACTGCCCCCCCCCCCC
>NW_022639581.1:98526-103129 GCF_010583005.1 Odontomachus brunneus | reverse complement strand
GCCCCCCCCCCCCTCGCAAGGAGACTGAGTTTTGTCTGCCGGTTAATAAAGTATAATTCATTCGAAAAAGCAACGTTGAAAAGAGCGGCGTGTACATCAGTCGATGGGAAGGAAATCGGACAGAGAGATGGATATCATCACCCCTCTCGGACATCCCTCGCCCCGTGCACGGATTAATCAATGATGATCGTCATAATTCTTTTTCTCCAACTCGGCTCTCGGCCCGGCCGTCAACGATTAAGCGTGGAGCTGGCGGCTCACGTTCACCCCCTCCGGTCACTGTCCGAAATTCCCGACATCCCGAGCTGCCACCCCTTTGATCGGGCGGACTCGGTTTGTACACGATTATTGGAATACTTCATCCGTACTTGTTCCTGCAAGTATTCGCGATCGACGATGCTGAGGGCGACGGGCGGACGCGTCGAATGAATAATCTGACCGTATCAATTTTGCTTAGGTACGCGCCGAATTTTGCAACCAGTTCTCTCCACGAGAGAGAGAAAGAGAGAGAGAGAGAGAGAGAGAGAGAGAGAGACCCCTGTCCGACAACACCGTCTGACAGTTTCGCGAAAGAGCGCCGGGAGAGAATCGCTCTTTGTGGCAAACTCGAATTTTTTTTGACGATTTACCTCACACACACGGTCCAGTCACTTTTCTCTCTCCGTGATATTTACTTCCATTTCCGCAAATTAGGTGCGTTTACGTTTGTCTGCCGCATTTCTCGCTTCGTTTTAATCGATTGAATGAGAGCGAGAGATAGTCGCTCTTCTCAAAATTATAAGAGAGAAACAGCAATTCGGACTATTGTTGCAGACAATGTCGTAAAAATCGCCGCAGATCGAACATTTCCCCGGTTGATTCGTACAAGATTCGCTCGAGGTATCTCAAGGCATCTCGTCCTCACGAGAGACTCCCTTATCGCAGCGGCATAAAGAACGATCGCGACCGCGAAATTTGATCACGCGCGCGCGCGCGATCCCATGCAACAACTTGGTCACGGTTTCTTCGGCGGCCGCACGGCGCTGCAACTGCTCGTATTACCTTCAATTACCCTGAAAAACACGTTCTCCGGGTAGCTTTTGGTACCGTGCGCGGCGCGCGATGCGACTACCATAAGTGATCCATCGCTTTAAGGTTGAGCCCAGGTACGTTGGTTCGCGGCTACGCCGTTGCTACTCAGGATTCCAGTTCTCCTGTCCCCTCACCTCTCCCCCTACACCCTCCTTCCCCCTCCCCCCGATTCCAGGTCCGAACCCCGCGCCCTCCGGCAACCCCACCCACCTCTGGCTGGAACCTGTTCCGCCCTTCCCCTCTCACCTCTCCTGTCATTCTCTCGCTCTACGCTGCTCTCGCTCTTTTTCCATCTGTCTCTCTCTCTTGCACTCATATCTGGCTGCTGCCACTGCTGCTGCTGCTGCTGCTGCTGCTGCTGCTGCTGCTGCTGCCGCCGCTGCTGCTGCTGCTGCTGCTGCTGCTGCGGCTGCTACCTCGGCTGTATTTCTCTGGCGTGTGCGATTGAAGGAAAGACGAGGACAGAACGAGACAGAGAGAAAGAGAGAGAGAGGGAGGGAAAAGCGGGGAAAGGGGCAAAGAGTAAGAGAGACGAGTATATACGCGAGCGTGTGCGCATGTATATGCGGCGAGCGATAGAGAAAAGAGAAGAAAGAGCAAGAGAGGTGTCGACCAGAAGATAGAGAGAGGGAGGTAATGAAGAAGAGACAGAGACGATACGAAGAACGCGAGAAAGAGAGAAGGAGACATCGTGCACGCGCTTCCATTGTTTGAAGCGTGTGTCTCTTCGATGCGTTTCTCTCTCTCTCTCTTTTTTTCTCTCTCTTTCTCGCGTTTTGTTCTGCTCGTTGTTCTTTCTGTTTTTCTCTCTCTTCGCGTCTCAATTTTTTTTCTCACGCACTTTTAACCCTGCCACCTCACGGCGCCGCTGCAGATCTTTTTTTCCGGTCAGTAAAATTTTTGCCTATAGCCATGAGCCCCCAGATACAACTACGAGGCCCCGCGAGAGGGACTCTCTCGCTGTTCGTAAGAGAGGCGACAAGTGCGAACGAGATAGATAGATATTGAAAGAGAAAGAGGAGAGAGGGAGGGAGGGAAGGATGAGAACGACGATAGGTCGGAGGACAGAGGGGAGCGAAACGCGGCGCGAAGTGGGAGGATGCAAGGTTACTGGAAGAAGGACGTAACTGGGGCGATGATCCTCCCGAAGTGAGAAACCCCGAGAAGACTCCTCGCGCGCCGCGCGACCTTTCTTGCGAAGGCGCTGCGCTTTTTGTTCACGAGAGCCAACGTGTCTCTGCTGTCCCTTTTGCCCCTTTGCCCCCCTACGGGCTCCCCTGCATCCGACTCTCCTCCCTTCCCTCCCGCCGCTCTCCCGCTCGCTCGCTCACTCACTCACTCACTCACTCACTCACTCACTCGCTCGCTCGCTCGCTCTCACTGTCTGTCCCTTCCGCCCCACCGGTGCGCGTCCCCTCGCGCTACTCTTTCGTTCTCCCTCGTTTACCCTCCCTCGTCGTTCTCGCCGACGCTACGGGAGAGATTCGACGCCGTGGAGAGACGTTACCAGGACGATGATCTCCGGTAGGATTTTTTCTTCCGGCCCGCCGCGATCGATCCGCCGACGCGAAAGGCCGCTTTCGTCCTTCGCGGGGTACTGCGCGCGGGAGTGCGGTCTCCGAGGAACTCCAGCCGATCAGAGATCGGTCCGCAGGCCGCGACTGAGCCCTTGGGACTTGCCGAGCCGCGGAGCTCGCGGGCCTGGGAACAACCGTTGCTGCCGCTCGGTCTCATTCATGTTAGGGGAAAGTTTGCATGAGTCTCGTGGATCAATCGAACGCAACCCTTACACGTCGCGTCCCCGCGATTTTTCGCCAACGTGAACACTCACGGGCCATAAAGCCTGGCGACACCGGAATGCAGGCGGTCGCGATGGGCACTTTCGGGAGAAGGCCACGAAAGCCAAACGCGCAGCGGAACCGCGAAACGATCTCAAGCACGGCCGAACGAACGGAAACGACAGCGATCATAACGGGGAACGCCCGACGTCCCTCTTCGACGGGAAAGATTTAACGATAGGGCTGCAGGGCCCACCGCGATTCAACTTGACTGGTCGACGGCCGTGTGCCGATTCTCGGGATTTATGATCGAACCTCAAATTACCTCGCTGTCTCCGGAATGGCTCCTCCCTGAAATGCAAACATCGATCCAGATCCCCGCGGACACTCGGACACGCGAGATCCGGATACTCGTGAGCGGGAGCGGCGGTAAAAGAACCGCCGGTTAAAGATCCACGATTCCGGGATTCGTCGTGAAGAACCGCCGGAACGGGGACAGCAAGGGAGGGAAGGGCAACCGCGCGGAGCAGAACGGAGAACAGCGGGGAAGAATCTCTCTCTCGCGCGTCTTTACATCTGCGTAGATACATCTTGTAAACCAGTTTTCATGCGCCTCGCTCTCTCCGCGCCGTAGAGACGCGCGCGGCCGGAGACTCATCTCGTCTCTCGGCCACGGGACACCGCCGCCGAGGCCCGTATTCGCCGTTGCGTTTACGTACGCTTGCGATACGTACAATCAATACGATAAACGCCACGTCGAGCGGAAACACGCCACCGAAACAGCTGTATTTAACGCAAATCACGAACGCGTCCCACCGACTCGAGGAATCTTCGCACGGTGTCTTCGTACTTGATACAAGGACCGGTGGCGAAGAAGAAGAAGAAGAGGCGAGGGAAGAAGAAAACTGGGCACAGTCGCGCGGACGTAGTCCACTTTCGACGGTAAACGTACGATCCGAACATATGCGGGAGCAAGGTCCTTCTTCTTCCTCCTGCTGCTGTTGCTACTCCTTCTTCTCCTCTTCCTCCTCCTGCTCCTCCTTGAGAGAAGCACGTACGCGGGGGCGCCAATACTGCGGATAGAGGAGACGGAGCAGAGAGGAGCTCCTCTTTTTCACGCCGGCTTTCAAACTGGTTTTACATTCGACCAATATTGTCGGCGTGTAAAGCGTTCGCCGTGTGTCGATAAGCTTGTCGCGTATCTTTTGAGGCGGGTGCGCTTGTTTGGCGCCAATGGACGTACGCGTCCGAGAGCGCGCCGAGAAACGCGGAGAAGAGTCGCGGTGACGGGTGAGACGCGGGGAGAGGAGGGAGGGGAAAGGGGGAGGGAGCGGGAGAGGGCAGTCGACGGAGGGAAGAAGTCTTTCTCTGCAGGATCGTGCGAGAGACTCGCGGGATGCGAGGGTATCAAGAAGAAGAAGAAGCAGAAGAAGAAGACGATAAGACGAACAAGAAGAAGAAGAAGAAGAAGAAGACGACGACGACGACGACGACGAGGGAGAATACGATAAGAACAAGAAGAAGATGACGATGAAGTAGAGAAGAAGGCAAGGAAGAAGTTGGCGGAGCCAGCGGGTTAAGGGGGCGCGAAGAGGAGGGGGAGGATCGGACAAAATGACCACGCCGGCGTTTTCCCCCGGTTTTTTGCCCCACGCTCTGGCCTTCCCCTCTGCCCCTCGCCCGGCTGTTTATATCTTCGATCTCTGTCTCGCGATTCTTTCTCGCTGCCCTCTCGTCGCTGCTCTCTTGGCGAG
>NW_022639581.1:93079-98516 GCF_010583005.1 Odontomachus brunneus | reverse complement strand
CAAAATCTTTCTTACATCGCAAAATCAATATTTCGTGAAAGTTTGCACTGCAATTGAGATTTGTTTGTAATAAATTCGGTTCATGACGACTCGACAAAAAAGAAAAAAAAGTAGAGACAGCAGAACTTTCGAGTCTTTCTGTGTTACAGTTTCAATGCGTCACCATAAATTTACCAACACGATTTTATAAAAATCGACATACGAATCTCTCTCTCTCTCTCTCTCTCTCTCTCTCTCTCTCTCTCTCTCTCTCTCTCTCTCTCTTCGTGCTCAGAGCTCGGGATGATCGCGCGGTTACCGGCCACGAGAGTCATCGTGGTGACACCGGGATGTCTTCGCGCGAGCGAGACGACCGATTTACGAGGGATAATAAAACGATAACTAGCCGCGGCATTCCGCGGACGCAAAAATCGTACCTGTTGCACGACCGAGATGGCCTCCGCCGACTTTTTTTTGTTGTTGTTGTTAGCCCTACGATACTCCGTATCTGAGTTCGAAGTGGAAAGAAGAAAGCGAACAACGACAACGTCGGTTACGTCGGTTCGCGAACGCAAGTATCTAGATTGCGCGTCGTAGATTGCACGTTTGTGCGGGCGCTGCGTTTTGAAACTGCGAATGCGGAGTAAGACTCGAATGGCCGAGTCTCGTTGGACGCTGCGCTGCGCGCGAAACGAAGTCGTCGGCGAAGGATCCGCGCGCTCGACACAACGCGACACGCCGCGCAAACTTGGTCGAGAGATAAAAAATAAGGCTGGCGAATCTGCGCGCACGTACGCATGCGTTTGTTTCCTTAAATAATAAAGCAACCCGGCGCATTTTTATGGGAAATGCAAAAATACGAGCGAATATTGCGCTTGTACTCTAATATAAATAACGAGTGAATTTATCTACGCTACATGTATACGCGCGCAATTATTCATAATGTAATTTACATAACAAACTGAGGCGTATAACAAACCTGAAATATATAATAATGTGATTTCGCGTGACGGCCACGAGCGCAGCGAAAACAATTATTGTAGGATTGTCAACGTTACTACGTATCCGGTATTCAAATTCCGTACTCGCGCGACCCGGTTAAACATTCTAATTTTATTGTACCGCGCATTGTACCGCGCCTATTGTACCGCGCGCTAACAGAAAATGCGTATGCACCATTCATAATGCTCAAATACAAACGTGCGTTATTTACGGCACGGAAGTCAAAGCCTTACCATTCAGAGACCTTCGAATGCAGCCAAGTTCAAACAACCGCACAAACAACTCTGAGTAGAAGTCAATAACGTGAGACTTACAATCGTACGTTGCGTATAAATATTCCGCTTCTTCTCGCCGCGTAGGACGCGAGCCTTGCGAATTCACACTCGTGCTCGTGAAAGAAAAACGCAACTTGGCAATTAAGGTAAAAGTACCAATTCCCGGACACGTGTCTGGGCACTCTTATTGTTTTGCTGTTTAAATACGAATATTTGAACTTTTAGCATAGAATATATATGTATACTCGACACACTTGTACACAGAGAGGACGATTTGGTTGAATCAAATGAAAGCTTCTTTGGAATAGTCCAAACGAATTTTTCGATTGATCAAACCAAATTTTGTTTGAAACAACAAAAATATTTATTGGCAGCTTAGTTCTAAAGAAATATTTTTGTTGTGTCAACAAAATAATTCGATTATTCCAAAGAAACATTTATTTGAATCAATAAATCGTCCTCTCTGTGTATATATGTTTTATAGTATCTTGTACAGTAAATTTGAAAATTTAAATATATATCTGTGTTTAAATATCAAAACAAAAAGAACGTTCAGGATTAGGTACGCGTCCAGACATTAGTGTTTTTACCTAACCAGATATTCTAAACCAACCAAGTATCATCTTTCTCCCGTGTATAGGCTAAACTCTAATGTGATGACCATAAGGAAAAGATAGCCATAGACTGCAATTTCTCCGCTAATTGATGAAATAGTGCGGTTCTGTGATCTTTCTCAAAGATAATTGATACTTTCAGTAGTTTACACTCAGGTACTGAAAAGCACACAGAGAAAACACTTAACCTCGTCTCGCACCGCGGGGAAAAATTCGAATTCGTCATATGAATTCGGCTAAGCTCGAGCTGCGAGCTTAGCATCGGCTGCGTTTCGATTCGATGTGGCCCAGAGTCAGAGGTGTTATCAAAGTAGCCTTGGCGAGCGTGACGGAGCGAGCGAGCGAGATAGGCAGACGAGCGATGACGACAGAGAGGCAAGCTTTAGTACGTAGGAGACGAGAATGCATACATTGGCGAATGTATACTTATTTATCGGCGATAAGATACAGCCAGTATGCTCGCGCCTGCGCGAACAGTTAGAGGCAGCGCATAACGGAATTGTAACGAAAAGAATCCAATAGCATCCGTTATTTGCACAGTTGCGCGTCTAATAACTCAATAGATGAGAGATGGAGAAAGAGGGAATGTTGCGCACGTTTCTCTCTCAACCGAGAGTTCCTCGGAGTTAACGAAGGAAGGCAGGAACGATACAAAGTATCCCGCTGACGTGCAGAACGTCGACGTAGCGCGTGTGCACTCATTCGACTCCTTATCTATTCGTATCGACGAGATATCCGCCGCAAAACCGTCGGCAGGTATTAGCCTCTCGGGCTCGAAAATAGACGCGCCTCTTCATCAGCTGGATAAAACCAGTCATCGATAAAGACACGAGCAACACGACCGCACGGCGAGACGTGCCTTTTTCGCACGCGCGTCATCCTCTCTGTGCAATACCATCTACCATCCTGACGTCATAAATAAACACTGTCACGTGCGATTAATTGCAGCGTAATCGCGAAAAAAATACACGCGACTCCGTCTCATTAGCTAACGAGCGATTTCCCGGTCGGAGGCCGCCAATGTTTAATCGAATATCAGAATAAATTCAAGTATGATAGCCACACGGAAAAGATGGCTATAGACTATAATTTCTCCAACAATTGTTAAATAATGCGCGGAGAAAACTACTATGGTTGGTATATCCATATATGCGATGATTAGAGAGAAAATTTATGTGATTTCAAGTGAAATAGATATCGCATTAAAAGTAGTTGTTACAAGCCCATTTATACTCACAGCTATAGTTCTTATAAAATATAATGTTCAGTTAGTACATTCTCATGTACATAGTTGCCTCAACCAAAGGAACACTGCTGTCTCTCTGTTGTGGTCTGCAGAACAAATACTATGGTTGAGAGATCCGTAGAGTTTGGTTGCATCGTGCAACACTGAGAGCACTACTCAATACACATAAGGATAGGCAGCAAAGAAGGTTAGTGTACCACTTTCAGAATACTTTGGATACTACAATCTTGTACGCATAGGCGTACGAAAAATAACATTAATAGTTTATTATGGCAACCATATTTAGATTAGCAAGTGATATTCTTAGTGTATTCTCTATGTGCTTTTCAACACCTGAGTGTACGCATGTAAACTACTGAAAATATCAATTATCTTTGAGACAGAACCGCACTATTTTAGTAAACAGCGCAGAAATTGCAGTCTATAACCATCTTTTACGTATGACCATCATATGAGAGTTTAGCCTACACACGGGAGAAGGAAGATATTTGGTTGGTTAGCCGAATATCTAGTGAAATATAAACGAACCATAACAGACCGGTGGAAGTTACCAAAATTCCGTTCAAGTAAACAAGATCTCTAGATTAAAACCAAACAAGATTTCTGGTCTAAACAGAATTCCTGTCATCTCGAGCAGAATTCTGATGACTTCGAGCGGAATTTTCTGGTTCGTTCACCCCGGACATTTAGCTAATCCAACCAGATATTTTATTTTTCCGGTGCAGCATCCGCGACCGTTTGGCCAAAAGATGCGGAAGATATTTGACGGCCCGCGAGCGGTCGCGCGGAAGGGTGTCAGCGGGGCAAGACTGCGAATTAAGCGCCAATGGAGATTGACCCCCTTAACCCATCCCACTTGACGGATTCACCCCAGGTGCTCGTCAGTGTCCGACCCTGAAAACGGGGAGCGGCGGCAGCGGCATCGTAAACCCACTCTCGTTCGTTCGTTTTACTGTCGCGAGGGAGGTGAGGAGGGCGGGGGGTAGTGGGAGACGGCGAGGGGGTGACGGGAGCGGACAGGCGGCCGGTCGGTCGGCTAGCCGCCCCCTTCTGGATCCCGCGTGGCCCCGGCACATCGGCGCGGGATCGCGATTAAACATTAAGAACGACACAGGTTGAATCGGACCCTCTCCCAGGACCTCTTCGCCGTTCCGCCGATTAATCTCCGCTCCTCTCTCCGCGAGAGTCGACCTACCTACCTATCTACCTACCTAGCTAGATAGCTAGCTCGCTAGTCAGTTAGCCAGCCAGCTACCTACCTACCTATCTACCTACCTACGCCAGTATCCGTAATCTTGAAGGAGCGCAACAAACGGCATAAAATATCGCGCGCGCGCGCGCGCGACGGGATCGTCGACCTCGCGGGCGCGATCGACTCTTTTCCGCGCGCGGGGATGCCTCTAACGATCGGGATTAATAATAGCCGTCCGTAGCTCTCATCTGGCGATTATTATCGGGCCGCATGCGCATCTATTACGGCTAATCGGGGGGCTGCCGGCTAATAATCGAGAAAACGGGAGCGGCATTCCGCCGATTCGCCGCGTTAATGCGCGAGGAGAGGGGCCTTCGTTCACTTCGAGGCCTCGCGCGATTGCCGAGATCCTCGTGAACGACGTGGGCCCGTTCCGCGGACCAGCCGCTTCCGTGTCGTTCGCGGCGGCTTGCGTTTTCGAGAGGAAACATTCCCACGGTCAAAAGTCATCTCGAGCGGTACCGCGACCGCGTTCTTCAGTCTTCCGAATGCAAAAAGATCGAATACGTACGAGACTCGCCGGAAAATTCATTCCCTCTCGACTCGCAAAGACTTCGCGAATCCGTCGAAAGTGTGATAAGCAAAACTCTGAAAATTATCGTGTTCACGATTACGGATTATGTATTAGCTTCATGACCATCCAACTGGCAGCGGACGCGTTCTGTTCGAGGCGCGACGTGCATTCTTCGTGGCGCCGCGCGCGTTCCTCCTCGGAAGAGCGCACCGAAGTCGTACGATATCCGCGCCCATTCATTCCTTCCTACGCCGTACACACAGGAGCGACATTGGCGAGTCGACAGGGGACGGGGAGGGGGAGGAGAGGGGGGGCGACGAGCGGCAGGGCACCGGCGGGGAAAAGGAAGGGACGACGAAGGCTCTCGCGAAAATTACCGCCTCTCTCTCGGCTGTACGGCCCTGAAGAGCGCGTCATCCCCTTTAACCGGGGGATTGAATTTTTCCCCGACGCGGAGAGCTCCTGGCACAGGGTGCGCACGACTCCGCCGGCCCTCGCACCCCCTCATCTCCCCCTTGCCGCCCGCTCGATCTCTCACTCGCTCCCCCCCCCCCC
>NW_022639581.1:90881-92714 GCF_010583005.1 Odontomachus brunneus | reverse complement strand
CCCCCCCCCCCCTCTCTCTCTCTCTCTCTCTCTCTCTCTCTCTGCATCTATCTTTCTCTCGCCGTCGCTCTCATTCTCTCTCTATCTCTCTCGCGCACAACCCACACCCGGGATCCCGGCTTCCTCCGACCCGCGCACCCACCCCTACCCATACCGCCATCCCCCTGCCGCATGGCGCGGACAGTAGTTTCGCAGCCGCGACGGAGAGTTGCCCGTGGCAACTGCGCACCGCGACGGAGGCGCGCGGACGCTACGGTCGTGATGGAATTGACCCGCGCCGCGTTGTACGTGGTTGTAGAAGGCAACAAAAAATGCAAGAGCAAGAGGGTGGGCGTCGGGGAGTGGGAGAAAAAAATAAGAGGAGGATGAGGGGAAACGGAGGGTGCGAGTTGGAGAAAGACGGAAAGAGAGAGAAAAAGAGAGAGAGAGTGTGAGAGAAACGGTGTGTGCAGAATAACGCTGCCGGGAAAGAGACAAAGAGAGAACTGGTGCGGGAGAAAGAAGGGGAGAGGGAAAGAGAAAGAGAGAAAGAGAAACTGGGCGAGAACAAGAGAGAGACGAGTGTGAGTGAGAGAAAGAGAGAGGGACGAGAAGGTTGGAAATTTCGCGTATCTTCTATCCGAGGGTATCCGCATTTAATCCTCGGGGCTACGCAAGGAGGAAAGTCCCACGATTAAGGAACGCGGGGGGACACAACCGCGAAACCGTCCTCGTTCGGCTAATAAATTTTTATAGCACGTCTCTCATAGACGCACAGGATGAGACGCAAGTTCGCTTACGCGAGGAGAAGCGTTAAACACTGGCGATGTGTGCACGGCGACTGTCGAGGAGAAAGAGAGGAGACATGCCTACGCCACCTTGTCGAGCCTCGAGCACGAGTAAGGTGTCCTTAACAAGTTCGAGGACGAGTCCTGCGAGAGTTGGTAATTGTAGTTTGCGCGCGTTCGCGCGCAGGCCTCCGCGCTCGGCCGCGAAAGACGGGAAATGTAAATAAGAGCCGCTAAGTATTTTAGAGAAATGGTTCATTAGCCTTTGACACGCCGAATAAACCGTATTCTAATTTCGAGGAAAAGAAAGAGAGAGAGAGAGACAGACAGGAAACAGAGAAAGAGTAAATTAGGTGACGCGTGTGAGAAAAACGAAAACGCGCGGCTGCGCCAGAAGCGTCGACGACAATTCGCCCCGAAGTCAGCCGCCAGTTACATCTCCGAGTCAGCCGCTAGTTTTTCGTTCCACGCCCCGTGTAAAATCATTCACGGACGTGTTTCGTAAGTTGCCCTCACTCTCCCTAGTTTCGCCTACTTGCGTCGATATTAACCGTGTTTCGCGCGCGCGGTTTCAATGTTTCAGCGGCTTTTAGCGATATCATTCGTCGTATCTTCTCGCGGGTGCATTAGCAATAATTATTATGGCGCCAGCGTAAATCAACGTGAACGAGCGATCGTAGTTTACGTTCGCCGACTGGAAACAATAAGCGTCCTTAACACATATTACAGCATTCAACCACCAATGTTGGAAAACAAGTTCCCATTATCTGTTCGCGTCGTTGCAACTTCATATTTATAAACATCCTGGGATTTTTAATTGTTCATGCGAAATTCTGTTTCTCCCTTTCCCAGTGTGTCACTTACTAATTGGGTCTTCATTTTTTCCTCTCTAATATCTTTCTTCATATTTTATAACTTATATTATTTTGTAATGTTTTTTCTGTTTTCCTCCTGTATTTGAGATGTGCATGAGAAAAAGTTTCCCAGAATGCATAATAAATCTATCTATCTCTCTCTTTGTCCCTCTCTCTCTCTCTCTCTCTCTCTCTCTCTCTCTCTCTCTCTC
>NW_022639581.1:82149-90170 GCF_010583005.1 Odontomachus brunneus | reverse complement strand
CTCTCTCTCTCTCTCTCTCTCTCTCTCTCTCTCTCTCTCTCTCTCTCTCTCTCTCTCTCTCTCTCTCTCTCTCTCTCTCTCTCTGTCTGTCTCTCTGTCAAACGTTATTCATATCTCGATGTTTTCGCCAAGAGGGAAGGAACAGGCAGAGAATCGTCGTATAAAGAATTATACAGAACAATGCCCGAACGCGAACTGTCTGCCTGCCTCGCGAACGCGCCGTTGGAAGCGCTATTTCGAAAAAGAGGCGGCGAAGGAAAAAAGAGCGAGGGCCAGAGCCGCTTGCCAAAGAGAGATCCTGAAAATGAGAACGACGTGTTCCCTTTGACGGATCCCCGTGTCGCCGCGGCGATCAACCGGATTAGCGCCGGATTGTGCGCGGGCGTCCGCAGCGGATGCGCGCGGTGCGGTGCGACACGACGCGTCGCGACGCGACGCGTCGCGCCGCACCGCGGAGGTCGAAGAGGCAGGGAAGATCGAGGGAAAAACAGAGAGACCGAGAGAGCGACGAGATTCGCATGTAGCGCCTGTGTACAGGCCGCCCCATTCGCCACCGCGTTCAATTTTAGTGCCTTTGACGAATTTGGGATCGATCGCGCCGGGACGCAAATGCCAACCGAGAGCATTACTCGTCGCTACTTTTTAACGCTCAGTGTTAGGGACACCGGCCGCTCGAACATCCCATTAATAAAAATTTTTGCGAAAATCGAGTGCATGCACTCGTTTGTCGCGCGCCTAACGCACAACATTTTATTACTCGATCGCACGTCAGACATTTAACTCGCGTCTTTCATCGCATTTTATAAATGCTCGGCGTTGAATATTTTTGGACAAAAGAATCCTGATTAATTCAGTTTAACAAAAGTTATATAATTGAGAGCCGCCAATCCTCGCACACATCTAATCCTGGACATTCTTATTTGTTTTGGTATTTAAATATGAATATTTAAATTTTCTACAGAGAACATTTATGAATATTATATATCCTATATATGTTGAAGGTTAAAAAATTCTCATTTAAAGACCAAGACAAAAAGAATGTTCAGGATTAAATACGTGTTCGCGCATTAGCATTTTTATATCTTAAAGTCTAATAAAAAATGTGTACAATTTTTGTACGCGAACGATAAGGTTTACGTCGGTCGACCCGACCTAATCGTCGAGAGTCATTTGCCGACCGCGAATTATCGATGTCTTCGCCTCGACGTCGAGAGGAGAACCGTCGTCTCCCAATTCGTCAAATAATCCGTCATGAAAGTTTAATTCGACGGGTGTGGGACACCCTGTGCATATAATCCAACGGCGGCGGTGGCACTCTCGGCGGGCTTCGATGTGGTCGGCGCGCAGCCTAATCCAGCGGTATATTTTGACACCGGCTTGTGTGCAATCATGTAAAGGAAGAGGAGCCGGAACGGGCCCGAGGAAGGAATTCCGTTACGCGGGCTTACGTTGAAAGAGAAAGAGAGAGAAAGAGAAAAAAAAGGACAAAATTGGCGCCCTCTCATCCTGCGACAATCCCGCCCGAGGACACCGGCACGGTTTACGTAAAAAGAGATGTTACAAGGATACGCATAAATTGCCGTGCGTATACGCTCACGACAGGATCTGATAAATATTGCCAACGTAGGCGCGCACATAACGAAATAAAATTTCACTCGCGTGGAGGTCTTGTCCCAAGACTAGATATCCAATTATATCTTCATCGACGCCATATCTTTTCCTGCTGCTGGAATATCCTCCCTGAATTACCGCGCGAATATTGCCGTCGTGACAGAAACGTGGCGCGACCCCGTGGACGACTCGCCGAATATCAATATCACACCGTGACGTAGAGTCACGTTGCCGTAACAACGTCGAGTCTGACGTGAGATTTTAGCCCGAATCGGAGAAACGTTGTCTCCTCGGCGACCGCTTACAGGCACCATCGCCGTCGGGGATACGAGAGCGCGAGCGAGCGACGATGATTCGGGGCAACGCGCCGTTCACCAAGTGCGTGTGTTACCGCGATCGGACGCGAAACACCGACACGCGATTGTCGTCGTGTGACGCGGCCGCCGGTTAAGATCGAAATGGAATTTAAAGTGCAGCTTAATGTCAAAGCGCGGCCGATTGCCGACCGAATTTACGCTCTCGCGTCCCGCTTAAATTCGACTCGGGAACGCAGTGGGGAACCGGTTCCCCGCTGCCGGGACTTCATGAAAATAACGTAATTCTCCGCGCGGGAGCGGGAACGTACGGCGCTCGCTCGGCTCGCGACCGCCGCCGCCCGATAAAGCGTGCCGCATAATTTATTCGCGAATGATCGTGTCTTCTCGGGGCGAAGCCTTCGCGGCCGTCTTCACGAGAGCGAGCGAGGGATAACGAGCGGATTACGGGAGCGCCGGGTATCTCTTCTCCAAACGAAACGGAACGGAGCGCGGCTTCTCTCTCTCTTTTCTCTTTCCTCTCTCCTCTCCTCTCCTCTCCTCGACGTAGATTCGACGCGGCAAACGCATGCCGGGCATACGCGAGCGCGAAGAAGCGCGTGTACGCGCTTTTGCGCGCGAGAGGAGCACGTGCGCCGGTGCGCTCTGCACCGCGATGCGGTAACGTATGCGCGCGCGGCTACGCTTTTATGTGTACATGCGCATAGATATATACATATGTATATATGTATGTAAGCGCGCGTATGGTCCTGCGCTCGCGTACATACATACGTAGGTGCAACGACGCGCGGCGCATCGTATGCGCGCACACGGCCCGTGTCCGCGTATATGCCGCGGCGAGCAGCACATAGAGCTAGGCATGTACCATCGCAGTACATGGCCGACTATGTGCACACCGGCTATCTACATATTTGCCCGCACACCCGAGTATTTACACGGATGTACGTACGCGTGTGTGCGCCCGCGCGAACGCGGGTATGTATGTGTATGTGTGTACATCGCGTATACGTATATATACATACAGAGAGATAGAGAGAACGAGAGAGGAAGAATGAGAGTTGGAGGAGGAGGAGGAGGGGGAGGAGGAGATGAGAGAGAGAGAGAGAGAGAGAGAGAGAGAGAGGGGGAGGAAGAGAGCAAGAGAGAACCCAGGGTCGAATGATCAGCCATAAACTGAATCAGCGGGGATAGTATTGTCCTGCGCTTCCCCTCTGGCCGCTGCACCCCGTCTCGCTCTCCCCTCACGAGGTCTCAACCACCCCATGATTCCACCTCGTCCGTAGACGCGCGACTCGACGGGAGAAGGGCGACAGGATAGGGAAAGGGGAGAAGAGAGAGAAAGAGAGAGAGAAAGAGAGAGAGAAAGAGAGAGAGAAAGAGAGAGAGAGATAGGGTAAGTATGATAGAGAAAGAGAGAGAGAAACGGAGAGAGGGAGAGATGACGCCATGAAACTATCGTGTAGTACACGTCGTTGTCGCTGGAACTTCGTTATATTTAGAGCAAGATTCTCCCAGACTCCGCGCGAGTTTAAATGGTTCCTGCAACCCTTGACCGACATTATTCCTCAGTAAAATAAGGATCTTCCATGCCGTATCAGCCGCATCGGAATAGAATAAACCCGCGCGCGCGATTTTTCTCGTCGCATAATGCGCACACATAATATTTCCTAAGGGAGTTCCCCACTCAAAACTCGTGATAAAGTTGACGACGCGTCTCTCACGATTGTCCACCGCCGAGACCAAATTCCGAAAAAATTCCTTCGCAACGGTAGCGCGACACATGAACTTTGCGGTGGATCGTGTACGCGCGCGCGCGCGCGCGAGAGAGAGAAAGGTACGCCAGGTACATAAATCGCCCGCGAGTTACCCGTCGCGGCTGAATCGAACCCCGTGAAGTACGGCGTGTCAAAATGTTCGCCGAACTTCCCAGCCGGGGCGAATGATTTTAATGGGACGCACTGTTCCAATCTCGATCGAGAACAGCTCCTCCGCCTCCGCCTCCGCTTCCACCGCCGCCGCCACCGTCGTCGTCATTCGCCTCGTTTTGTCACGGGCCGTAAGAACGTCCGTGCGTGAGTGCGTATCATCTGTGTCTCCGTGTATGTGTGTGTTGTATATACAAGGTGTCTGACGCAAAATGTCCCACACCATGTGTATATGTAGGTAGATTAGGTCAAACTGGATACAAAATTCCTCGACTATTTTGCAAACAACCATGTGAAATTTGGACTTATTGAGAATTATTAAGATTGACGAATAATCACACGCGATACGACAAAGGAGTTGCGATAACGACGCCTGTCATCCTTTGTTTGCAGATTAGATCAAATTGAACACAAAATTTCTTTACCATTTCGCAAACAACTACGTGAAATTTGGACTTATTGAAAAGATTGACGAATAATCACGCTCGTAACGACAGATGAGCAGTGATAGCGATGCCTGCCATCTTGTGAATTAGGTCAGATCTTGCAGATTATAGATATGCTTGTAGATTAGGCAAAACTGAGCAAAAAAGTTTCGTAACACTTTGCAAGCGACCACGTAGATTTTCAGTTATTAATTAAGGAACATTGATACATTATCACCCGCTAATCTTCTTTAATTAATGATTCAAAGTTCTACGTGGTCACTTGCAGAATGATAGAAAACTTTCTTGTTCGGTTTGACCTAATCTGCAAGCACACACATACACACGACTGCAGCAGTCGCTATCACAACTCATCTGCCGTCTCGAGTTGAAATTTTGATCCTACTTTCGACTCCAATATTCCATTTGATGCTCTGATAGATAATCCTACTTTGACACTCTGAAACCTACATCAATTCCTTTTGATTCTATTCGACCTTCGTCGAGAAATACTCTTTGGAACCTAGTGCAAGTCGCACTTTGTGCGTTTTCTGCTATTTAAAGGCACTAAGCCTTTAGTAGCATTTTAGTTTCCGCGTGTATTAAACACACAAAATAGGTCCTCAAAATGTACAAATATTAAGAAGTTTAGGTCGAAAGTGGGGCTAAAATTTCGACTGGAGCTGGCGTCTGAACATTTGCCAATCTTCTGTGATTAATAGTTCAAAGCTTCACGTGGTTGTTTGCAAAATGGCCGAGAAATTTTCTGTTCAGTTTGACCTAATAACGCACAACAAAGTATAGGACGCTTTGCGTCAGACACTCTGTATGTGCATAAAGATGTGGTATTTTAGACTAGAAACGTCGCGATTAAACCAGGTTCGGATCCCAGAGCGTGCGCGCGTCACGATCGACATCTTCGTCCACGAGCGCATTAATTTCGCTCTTCCCTCGCGCAACGCGACCTTTCGGCGCTTTCGATGCCGCGAGAGGACGCTCGGAGTTATTTCGTAATAGCCCCGGCATAGTTGGGCGAGGAAGGTGTCGGCCGGTGAAACTTGAACCGCGGAATCGTCAGAGTATCGAAATTATTCCTCGCGGCCATTTCCCAGTCGGAGGCAGGAACGTCGATCTTGCGCGCCCGTCGCGCGCAGATTCCTCGCGAAAATAATTCACTCCGCGAATTTTCGCGCAAATATGCGCCGCTTGCGTGAAACTCACGACACCGGTGGGAAAGTCGAAAACGCGCGACGTCGAACCCGCGAGTACCGCGGGACCAACGCGGTTTCTGTTTTACGCGATTGAAAAGTGCGATACATATACATGTATGGATAAAGTTCGTAAGCCTCAGTTGAATCTTATAGTACAGTAACGTTAGTGCGCATAAGCAGCAAGTAAGCCTCCCTCTCCCTCTCCCTCTCTCTCTCTCTCTCTCTCTCTCTCTCTCTCTCTCTCTCTCTCTCTCTCTTTCTCTCTCTCTCTCTCTGTCTGTCTCTTTGGATAGATAATCCGTCTCACGCTCGTGTTACATGTTCGTTAGAGGGGAATATCGGCGAAATGTTCGATTAATCAATTTCGCCGCTCCATGACGGATTACGAACGTACGCGCGCGCCCGTCTTGCGAGCCAAGACAAGGAAGGCGCGAGAGGGAAGGGCGGGCGGTGACTTGTTGAGAGTACTTTGTCGATGTCTCTCCGGGAGACCACGGGGACACGCGCGCCTAAGCCCCGGCCGACGAGTGTGAACCGGGCTTAAATCGATCATCGTGAGCAGGAGCGGCTCAAGAAACACGCCCGGTGCATAGCCCGAGGGCCGGTAAGCAACAGCAGCGGCGGCGGCAGCGGCGGCGGCGGCGGCGGTGGCGGTGGCGGCGGCAGCCGCGGTGGCATGCAACAGGCCACTAGCTTTCGCAGAAGGAGAGGCTCCGCTCCGCGCAACGCGCCTCTCCTCGAATCAAAGGCACTTATACGACGGGTAGTGCTTGCGCGCGCGAGCTGCTCCTTTCGTCCTGGATAAAAACATTCCATTCATCACGGACACATCGCGGAAGCCAATTACCGTGCCGCTCTGTTTCTTAATTAGAACCGGTCGCGGCGCAAACTGTAACCCCGAGCGAGCGAGTCGCTCCAATTTACGGGAAAGCAACGGCGAAAGCTCTCGCCGCCGAACAGTTTCGTGGGTCTCATTCAGTTCCGCGAGGCAAAAGTGAAAGCGCCAGCGCGTCTCTCATTGAGACACGGTCGATTACTCGGGAATTAATATCCAGCCGCATCGATCGTACGAAGCGATCAACGACGACATACCGCGGTTCGGCATCGAGCTCCTCACGCGCTCTCGCGAATGTAACCTTCTTCATTCCCCTCCCTCTCCCCCGCCCTGCCCATTCTCTTCTTGTCTACTCTATTTTATTTCTATCTCTATCAACGATGTGCAGCTCTTTGTTCCAGCTTTTACTGTGCCGCAATTAGACTCTCCTGGACCCTCACCGCCATCTTGATGATCGATGACGCCAGGAGCGAGGAAATGCGTGACCGAAATTCCTGCAGAGTACGTCGAAATCAAAAGACATGAAAAGATGACACTTGCAATCGATTAAGCACACTTATAAAGTATCCTGAACGAATGAGCGACCGTAAAATTAACGTGACAAGATAATGAGGAAATGTAAACTGGAAAGGAAGGTCGCGTGTCACGTTAATTTTACGATGATTTATTGATTCTTAGAATAAAAGGAAAGGATATCTTTTTTGGAAGTGTGCTCCATCGATTGCAAATATCATTTTTTGGATACATTTTTTTTCGACGTGCTTGGTACAGAAATTTTGGATACGCATTGCCTCACTTCTGACGTGGTCGATTGAAATAGTCGCGGTCAAGGACCAGAAGGAGACTCAAAGTCGACATATCGATAGCTCGATATCTCAAAATTTTAACATGATTCAGTGCCAAAATTATTTTCGAGAAAGATATACAGGGTGTCTCACACTCTCCTCCGAGCATTTTGTGGGGACATAGAACAGTTTGAAGTGAACATAAAAGTCCTATACCGTTTTGCGATATTCGCAATAATTATCGAGATATTAATTGTAGAAAATTTGTGAATGATCATGCAGGATATGGTAAATGAGTTATAATAGCGACGACTGCCGTCGTATACTTATACTTTAGATCAAATTGAACAAAAAAGCCCTCTACCATTTTGCAAATAATCACATAGATTTTTAATTATTAATTAAAGAAGATGAGTGCATTATCACGCAAAATCGTGCAATAGTCTTCTTTAATTAATAATTAAAAATTTATGTGATTATTTGCAAAATGGTAGAGGACTTTTTTGTTTAATTTGACCTAAAGTATAAGTACACGACGGCAGTCGTCGCTACTATAACTCATTTACCATATTCTGTATGATCATTTACAAGTTTTCTACAATTAATATCTCGGTAATTATTGCGAATATCGCAAAACGGTATGGGACTTTTATGTTCACCTCAACCTGTTCTACGTCCCCAAAAAATACCCGGAGGAGAGTGTGAGACACCCTGCATATATTTAATTGATATACAGGGTGTTCAAAAAGTCCCGGACCGGTGAAATATCTCGAAAACTAAGCATTTTAGAAAAAAATGTTTCAGATAAAAGTTGTGGCGTTTAAAAAGATGTATTTACTGATCACATCAGTTTGACCTTGGGTTGCGTAGCGAAGGTCAGGTCAAGGTCACATTAATTTTTTTAAATGGAACACC
>NW_022639581.1:75153-81633 GCF_010583005.1 Odontomachus brunneus | reverse complement strand
TATATATATATATATATATATATATATATATATATATATATATATATATATATATATATATATATATATATATATATATATATATATATATAATTGAGATGCCAATTAAGCGTACGAGTACTCGTCGTCGTTGTCGTCGCCATACACCGTCGTCGTCGTCGAGAGAAGAGGCGAGTTTTTCGTAATTGCAAAGCACAACATCCGCAGCATTTCGCAAAGGGAGCCTTAATGCAATAACGTGCAATGCATTCGTGAGACCCGCATAGGCAAAAGAGGTCCGATGCAGCGGGAAGGCCGGCCGGCTGTCCTTTTCATCGACATCGCGCGTAATTGCGAAGACTAACTAAGTTACCGCTTCGCAGTAATGATAACGAGGATGTCACAACCCCCTAATTTGGGTGCACGTCGATTGACCGTATCAACGCTACACACGACACCCGATAACGCTATCAGCCGAGAAGGGGCGGCGACGCGATGTTATCGCGCAGAGACGATTCGGTAAAAATGCACGGCAGAACTGCCGCGCAGTCAATTATGCGACTAATTATATCAGGAGTCGCGATGTCCGATAATAAATTCACTCGCACAGGACGCATCTACTACCTGTATGTATACCGTAGGAAATCATTACGCGTGGCGCTGTGTGTGCATTAGAAGATCAAAGAGCGATACATCGCCAAGTGACGCTCGCGTCCATCGATATGCGCGAGCGGACGGTAAAAACTTCCGCGACTGATCAAAGGCAAGACTGTCGAACAAGTCGAAAGCGCGAGGACTGTCAACCACTGTCAGCCACGCGCGCGGAGTAAATACTGCCGTAAATATTGCGTCGAAATTACATTTTGTTTCACAATGTTCCCGTAAAGTACTAACATTGTCGTGTAAATTACTATAGAAATGGCCAATTTGACGATTTACCGAAAATACGACGTAAAAAAACATTCAATGGGAATAATATTGTAGTAAATTTTATACATCACGTTTTTAATTAAACAAACATGCAAAAATTTCGGTCAGAATTCCCGCGTATGGTTCCGCAGCACTACAAGATTTTTTGCGTAATTAGTGCGACTAAGTATCTACTGATTCAAATTCATGACCAAAAAGTTTTGAGATCATTTTAGACCTAAAATAAAATTTATGGTGCGTAGATTACAAATATATGCAAATACCAAAATGGTTGGATTTCAAGTCCCAGAGATACAGCTCATTGAAAATTCTATTTCCACGAGCTAATCTATAAGATGCTTGCGCAAAAACTGTCTCAGACTCAAGGTTTAGAATCTGAGGTCTCGATACTGTGAAAAATCTACAACCAAATATTGATTATAGTACTATTGACAATATTATCACAAGTGACAAATCTAGTCGAGATATGACTGTCGCGTAATAAGCGCAGTAGCTGCGGCTGCGGTTCAACGCAGACAGCACTAACGCCATTTCGTGAAAGTGGAATCTTCAATGAGTATCTCTGGAACCTGAAGCCCGACCACTTTGGCACTTGGATATTTGTGATCCACACGCCATAAACTTTATCTTGAGTCCAAAATGGTTTCAAAACTTTTTGGGGTCATGAATCTGGGCCACTCTTAATTGCAGTATCTTCTCGAGACGATTTTTTCCGAGGAGAGACGTGGGCGCGCGCTGCAACTTGGCGATTCAACACGAGCCAAGTACAAATACTTCGGGGCTGAAATTATGTATAGGCGGGAGGCGGGGCGATTAAGCGCACCATGCGGTTGCATAAAACGATGAACGAGAACGGAACAGTCGCGGCTCTGCCTTTTTCGCGAAAGAGAGAGAGAGAGAGACGCAATCGGGCCCGAGTCGCTCGCGAACGAAAGCGCGGGCTTCGTCGTGTAACTCCCTGACGAGAGTTGCGCGCCGCGGCTACACCCACTTCTTAGCCAATAGATTCGCCGCCGAGAGATAGGTATCTCTCGTCGTTGTGCACACGGGCGAGCGAACGAGCGAGTCCCCAGGGAAAGGATAGCGGCCGCGAGAAAAGATACGCGCCGCGGCGAGAGGATACGGCGTGCCATTTCCACGGAAACGCCCTCGTCAAGGTCGCCCTCGCGCTGAGGAGGTGAATGAGGTGGTGGCGGAGGAGGAGGGGAGGAGGTTTTCTCAGGCGATATTACCGCGCGGATTCCGCGCGTTATTAAGTCACATTGTTTCCCCGAGGATGTTGCCTAGCATCACGCGCCGCCGCAGTCGACTCTAACGAGGCCCCATCCTCTCCTCCCTTCCCACCGATAAAATCAAACGAAACCAAAAGATCCCTCCGGCTTCCGAAGACTTGCTCTGATCGAGAACCTGAGAACTCGATCTCGCCGTGAATCGCGAATGTGCGCGTGAGTGCGCGTTTAGATACGCTTAGGGTTGCCAGATTTGTGAGCCGACAGAGAAAGACGGTCAAAAGATTTGACGAGCAAAAAAAAGATTGTCAGGTACACATCTGCAGTGGCCAACATATACCCTCGTGAGTATCAGTTTTCAATATTTCTTTACCTCGATATTTCGTTAAACAGCGATTTTGGAATCTATATGTGTCACATATTTTTATTTTCCATATTCGCGTGTGGTATTCCTGTAGTATTCGTGGTAAAATATTGTAAGGAATATCTCGAGATGAACTTGTGGCGACGTAAGATATACCAGTTCGATGGGCAGTACTATATCTGCATAAGGAAAAATAAATAGCGTCCTTAGCGCTATTTGAAAGTGAAAATTTTGTCTAGAAAGAATCCTTCCCAGAGGAGGACATCTGGCAACCCTAGATACGCTCATCTTCCTGTGTATATCACGTCGTCATGTCCGGCGTGAAAGGTCAATCGGACCATTATAAAATTTCTATTCTCACGAACGTCCGCTAAAATAGAAAGCGACACGATACCTGTTCGAATAAGAGAGAACAAAGATGAAGAGCGGAGAATAGGTGTACTGAGAAAAGTCCTTGATTACCTCGGAACAAGAGTGGATTTGCTGTTTGATGATCGTTGGGGAAACAGATGGAACAGTTAGGTCTTTCGCCATGGACTAGAGTAATCGTAGAGGTAAGGCGTAGACTTGAGCTAAAAAATCGGATCGCGACATTGCTTTAGAATACATTTAGCTGGAAAAAAATTGACGTGATCGTGCAAGTAGAACTCAGACTGAGTAACTAGGATTTTATCCAGATGAATTACTTTTACATATGACCAGATTTACCGACAGTTCTGTCTTCTACTAGAGTACACAAGACTACAGCAGAATCCTGATTGGTCTTTCGACTCAAGTTTATGTCTTATGTCTATGATCACGGCAATCCATGTGTCCTTATCTTTGCGAATCACACTTGTTCTCATCCACTTCCCGAGTCGAAATTTTGATCCTACTTTGAGTCTCACTATTCTATTCAACATCTTTTTTGATGTTAAAGAAAGTGAAGAGAATCAAATTTGAAAAATTTGAAGAAAGTGAAGAAAATGAAATTTCGGACATTATCAAGGTAGAAGTAAATTGTATCACTACAATTAAACCTGCTTTGCTAACTTAGCTTCTACTGCGTAGCTCTTACTTGTAGAATTCAAGGTTTAATATAAGATCAAATTTTCGACTCGAATGAGTTAGTTGTGTCTCCGTTACAGAAATGCTGCCTGGAGCAGTGAATTGAAAATAACAAATTCATTTATTCATACCCACTATAGGGTCACTTGCTGTCCCACATCGACAAACCATTTGTCACGCGTACTGACTTGTTAAACCAGCAAAATTTTCTGTTTGAGTGTAGCTTTTAGGGAAATGTGTCGCAATAACGAGAAGTTCGATTGTTCTCAGGGAGGTTTAAGGAGGAAATCTCGAAACTTCGACGATGACGATGATATACCGAGAAGAAATATAAAACAAATCGCGCCCGCGATCTCCTTGAACTCTCCGATGAGAGACTGCTGCTGCTGCTGCTTGGCTGAGAAGCCTCGTCCCAATCGGCGGCAAGAAATAGAGACATATTCGATGAATAATTAACACGAGCCAACTTGTGACACAGCACGCGGTATTATGTAACGTCGGTAAAGTCGATCCTCGACCAAGGCCGTTGTTTTCCGCGTTTATCGTTGTCAACGACACGCGTCGTCGCGCACCACCAGCCGTTCCCCAAGTGCATATCTCGCGTGAGCGAGAGGAAGCACCGTAATCTCATATTCGACTGCAGACGCGTGAGAGAAAGCAAAAAACAAAAAAGAAGAGGAAGGAGAAAGAAACGGGAAGAAGGAAAAGGGAATCAGAGTTTTATCCTTCCAGTGAGATGGGGTGTGAGATGAGGTGAGGTGAGGTGAGGCTTTAAGCCCGAAAATCGGACGACCGAATCTCACGATCCGCGGTTTCTCCGGCAAGTGTGATAAATTAAATCCACGGAGAGCAGCGATCATTAATCTCGTGGCGCCCGCGTCCGGGTAAGAGAAGTGCGAGAAAGGGTGACCGAGAAGTGTTAATGGCATTAGCGGAATGATCAGCGGCGGGATCGCGGTCGCATAACGTGGGGGCTCGTTTGTCGCGGCAAATATTTATCCGTCGTTGCGCGGCGGCGTAAAATTGAAAATCTTCATAATGCGGGGCCACCGCGGCGCATACTAAGTCACGTATTAGCATACATCGCTTAAATCTCGATTCGAGTTTACAGACAGGGCCGTAACAACGGTACGGGTTACCGCTCGCGGCGACGGCCTGCCATTGGGGCACGCTAACTGCCAGGGAACTATACTTAACCGGTCCTGATGCAGCGCGATGACAGTCATCCTCGTCGTCATCCTCCTCGTCGTCGTCGTCGTGTTAACGTGAGCCTGACAGCGCAACGGTATTGTTCGGCGGAGCGTAACGGCGTAGAAGCGCGGGCGATCGCGATGAAGGAAGCGGCGTCGGCGATGAAAGTTTTTTTCCCCGAGTATTTTTCTGCGCAGTCCTTCGCGGGAATTTAAATGCTACCGCGTGTACACGCGTATGCGCGTGTGTGTGTTACGATCGCGTAATATTTAGGTAGGAGCCGATACCGGTATGGATCAACATCGATTGTTTATCCGTTCGCGGTACAATATTTTCCGCCGAGCATGGTATTTTTACACGACGGCCAAAGTATTTTTACACACGCGAGAGCGTAAGCGATAAACCGCGATATTATGTAATAGCATATCACGCGCGGAAAAATTATCGCGCGCGAGAGTCCTCGCATGTAAATACGTCGGTTCTTCTCGAGCGCGCAAGGAAAAACGCACGGCTCGTCGAGATTATACGACTGCAAATATCGTACGGTGAATAATTAGTTTAGCAAGAATTTAGAATAATTAGCCCGAAATACACACTGTTCTTGTCAGTGCGCAATTGCAATGCTAAAGGAAGAGAGGAAAAAACATAACACAACGTCGCGAAATCTTCCAATAAACCAAACGTGAATTTCCAAGGTTCTACTCGATTCGCCACTTAAAGTCTTCATACGTCTGGACATCGCGTCTGACATACGTGTACAGTGAAAAAATTATTTTTGTATCCAGAACTGAAATATATCTGGTGGTCTACGAATTGGTTGGCATTATCAAGCGTTTTACTTGTGCCAAGCGGGATGTATCAGTGAGAAAACGAAACACATGTGCGGCAATTATATTCTTTGTTTGCAATCAACCGAACCTTTGGTTGATCTCATTTTAACCAAATTTCGGAGCAATTTGTTGTGCCAAATGTTCGTCTCGACAACAAGATCCGCTTTTCACAGTGTATCTCAACAGACTACTATTGCCAAAAATGTGATTATCTGACAGGCTTTGTAAGTTTGCATCACCGCGAAATACGCACTACGAGGGTCGAGTGATCAAACGCCAGAGGAATAAACGTCGGAAATCTGGACCACCGAAAAAATCCCGCCATCTCGTCTCATGGCGGAGAGACGGATCGGTTGAGCGCCACTGCGGGACGCGCGGAGCACGGACAAGTGCACCGATCGACGTGTGCACGTGTGCGAGAGAGTGTATCCTTGTATGTACCTATGTGTGCATGTGTGTGTACGTGAGAATGTGTGCGTGTGTTTGTGTGCGCGCGCGTACATGCACGTGTATATGCGCGCGCTTATGTACATCGCCAGCGCCGTTTTCGTGCACGTGAACGCGTAAGCGTGAGCGTGAGCGCGAACGTGAACGTGAGTCGGTGCGAGCGTGAACGTGTAGCCACCGACAGCTCCGCCCGCGTCCTCCTTCCGTTCGTATACCTAACTGTCCATGTACGAAAGTATCTTGCACATAATGTAGTACATAAGCGCGTTACATAGAGAAGCATGCGGAGGAGGAGGAGGAGGAGGAGGAGGAGGATGATGACGACGAGGAGGAGAACGACAACGTCGTCGTCGCCGCCGCCCGAAGTCACGTTGTCCTCTCGTAGTCCCCTGCGCGCCGGTTCATCGGGTGTGTTGTGACGCGCGAGAGAGTCCCGGGTACACGACGATTCATCTCGTCCGTC
>NW_022639581.1:66135-75143 GCF_010583005.1 Odontomachus brunneus | reverse complement strand
GAGGAGGAGGAGGAGGAGGAGGAGGAGGAGGAGAAGGAGGAAGAGGACGAGGAGGAAGAGGTGGAGGAGAGAAGGTAGTAAAGGGGAAGGGCGTTCACAAACAGGGTGTCTCCGAAAAAAAATTCGACGCGAGACCTCTGTCTCTCCAGTCTTTCTCTCTGCGTTCTCTCTTCCTGCGCGCCGGAGAGACACGCCTACGTCGTCAAAAATCGCGTTCCACGGACGAGTGGTCACGACGACGACGACGACGACGACGACGACAACGATGACGACAACGACGACGATGACGACAAGGGCTCTTGGAGACACAGCGTCGCGACGCTGAAGGGAGAGGCACGACAGTCCAAGACAAATCGAACATCCGACGATGCAGCCGGAGGATAAGAGAGCGAGAGGGCGATAAAGCGAGGCGTATCGCGACGCGAGGCGAAATCACGGAAGCGAGGAGCTCATGGCGCGTAACGCGGGGGGAGGGTTCGCTCTTCGCGGTAAATTACCGCCCGTTTCTCGCCGATATAAGACTCGTGGGTGCGCGCAATTAAATTTAATCAGGTACACACCAGAATCCCCGCGGCGGCGTGCTCCCGCGCACGGCGCCGGCGACGGCGGCGGGGACGCACGCACGCGGGGCGGCCAAGTACGCGTGTCGTTTACTTTCTTCGCCACCACCGCGTACATCCGAGAGGCGAGTACACCGTGTATATGTACAGCGCGCGAGTAACGCGTGTATCTCATACATAAGCCATAGATATGTGGACCAACACGCGCTCGTACATAATGTGATATAAACACACGTATCCGGCGAGGTGTATACGCGCGCTGGCGCTGGCGCGTAGGTGTGGGTGTGTGTGCGGGCGAGTGAGCGAGAGAGAGAAGGAGGGGGGGGGGCGCAGAAGAGCAAGAGAGGACGAGAGAAAGGGGGAAGAGAAGGGAGAAACGGGGAAGAGAGGCGAGGGAGACCGAGGGGGCGAAAGGGTGGGGAGAAGGGCGAAAAGCCGCGGGAGAACTATTGGCCGACGAGGTATTAACGAGCGGCAATGCTATTGACAAGGGATCGGTCCGAACATCGGGAAAAAGGGAGACAAAAAACCGCCGGCGACGCAATAGATCCTCGGAGGCATCGAAAAAGCGCGGACATGAATACGGTTGACCGAATTTCTCGCGTCGGAAAAAAAAGCGGGCACGTCGTTGTAACGAGGAGGGGGATGAAAGAGGGAAGGGAGCGGTTGGAGAGGAGGAAGAGAACCATTGAGCGCGAATCGATCGCCGTCCCGATAATTCGAGCTTCGCACACCGCGCGATATTAAAAATATGAAAATTTTCGAAGGACCCCGAAAGAGTTAGGGATGTCGCTCGACGAGAAAAGGAAACGAGACTGGACATTCTTGTCTGTTGTATCTCGCGTTACGGAATTAAATCCACCTGAGACAGAGAGAGGGAGCGAGCGAGCATGAAATATATCGAAATGCATATTGAGATTGCTTTGCCGGAGAATCATACGAATCGTAATTAAAGCAAGAGGAGAAAAAGATCAGAGCGCAATTGCGTCGCGTGCGTTTGAAGCGCGTACGCGAAATTCGCGATTGTTGTTGGGAAAAGAGAATCAAGAGCACGGCCGTACGTATGCGCCGCGCGTTACATACAGTATTTAGGCAAATGTGCCTTCGCTCGCTGGCCGCAAGCCCGCGAGTACGCGCAAACAAGCCCCGTAAAAGGCTATTCGCTGCTAATTATCGCAAAAAATGAGATCCGCCGATGCAGCCGTGCCCTTTGACGCAGCCCTTTTCGCGTCGCGGAACAAGCGCGGAATGGAAACGGATGAAACATTAAAATAGAATGGCGAACAGCGGGCGAGCGGCGGCAGCGGCGGCGGCAGCGGAGGAGGAGAAGGAGGAGGCGAGGGTGGCGGGAAAGGAGGAAGAGGATGAGGCGGGGAAGAGGGTATCCGGGGAAAACTAGTTTCCTCTCTATGAATCGCGCACACCATACGTACGTCGGCAAAAACAACGTTCTCGCGAGGAATGTACTGGCGAGTAAGTGACCGGTAATCAAAAGACGCGGCCGGCCAAACCTTTGCGAATATTACACGGCCTTTTTAATTATTTCCATTTTTCATTTATTTATCACGCACACTCGCGATAACGGATCCGGTTGTGAAGAGGAGAGCATAACGAAACGCGTCCACGCCGCCCTCTACGAGAGGTGGGTGAAATATTGCCGCGCGCGAACCGGCACACGAACGACGATGACGACGGGAAAGCCGGGGAGAGGTGGGGTGGCAAGGGAGGGCAAGGAGGGAAGGAAAGATCGCGAGGGGACAATAGTTGTGCGGTCGGCGCGCGCGGGCGGACAACTTCATCGCCGGGCCGGTCGGCCGAGAGATGGAAGTCCCGTATCCCGCGCGCGCTTCTTATAACGATTTTCCATATTTTCCTTAGCGGCGCCGCGAGGAACGGAATTAAAGCCCCGGTGGAAGAAGTCGGCTGATGTGCCGGTGAATTTCCCGCGATATTTCTCGACGCCGCGATCTCGCGCGACGACACGCACGCCCCCTCCCTACACTTTTGTATTAATTTAAATGTACAGTATATTTTTTCGCTGCGCGCGCGTTCTCGAAACGGTGCTGCTGTCTTTTGGCGCGTGACACGCTTTCAACGCACTCGCGTAAATTAAAAACGACCGCCGCAGCGGGCTCGCAAGTAAACGGCGACGCGATCTCGCGACGCGGCGGAAAAACGGCAGAGGAGAGGCGGAAGGAGAGAGAAAAACGGAGCTGTTTTCACGCGTCGTAAAAATTACGCGCTGCCGGCAATCGTGGGTTATTTTTAGATCGAGAGAGAGTCGATACTCTTTTTCTCGCGGCAGTGACTCTCGCGCTCGTTAGACAACGCGGCGCAATTCAGTCGTGTTTGTCGCGCGACGCTGCGTTTCGCGGTCGTATAAATTAATTAGAGAATAGTTTCGCGGGAAAATCGCGAGCGCGCGAAGAAGTCACGCGAGGCAGGATCCATCCGAATTCCGAGAAGCGCATGCGAATCGGTGAACAAGCCTCTGCGGCTCTATTGCGACACTTGCGATGAACGCATAACGCGAGGCATAAGGACTGGGAGAAACCTCGCGAGAGAACCTCGCGTTTCGAGAAACTTGCGAGACCTGAGACGCAACACGTAAGAAGTGTCGCCACAAAAGAATGTGCGTTTCTCATTCGCCAAGCTGGTATCACGTCAGGCAGTCCACTTCGTGCACAATTCTCACACGAGTTCGTATTACATTCGTACGTTTCAAGAGGCGCAAGATTTCATTACCGTTATTACGAAGGCGTATATACATTAAAATGTCCGCGCCCAGCCGCGGGTCGAGCACTATCGTGACATAGTAATCGCACATATGTTTCCACGCGACCACGCTTAACGCGGTTCCACCCGTGACGACTTTCCCGATAACAGCGAAAGCCCGAATCCGAATGTGGGTCACGCTTCACGCGCGCATTAAGCGTCGCCGATAATTATATTTTCCCGACGACGGCGGCGGGAATGGCGACGCGTCGGTGCGACGCCCGAAAGATCGACCGCGGATCACGCACACGGCAACGGCCGTGGTGGCCGGATCCGACAACGGCCTGCCGGTCGCTCGCGTATCTCCACGGGATCGATCGCGAAACGGAGCGACGTAACGCCGTTACGTCTCGCGAAGGTCGGAATTCGTTAAAGCGCGTGGAAACAAACAAGCGCGAGAAGCGACGGTGTGTATGAGAGAAAAAGAGAGAGAGAGAGAGAGAAGAGTAGATGAAGAGAGAGAGAGAGAGAGAGAGAGAGAGAGAGAGAAAGAGGAAGAGAGAGAAAGAGACGGGGGAGAAGAAAAAGAAGGGCTGCGAGAAGCCGGGAGTAGAGAAGGTGGAGGTGGTGGTGATGGTGGTGGTGGATGCGGAGGACGAGAAGGATCTCTCTCTGGCGAAGAGAGAACGGCAGAAAGAGAGTAGAGAGAGCGGGAGAGAGCGAGAGGGAGGGAAGACCGAGAGACAGGCGATGCCGCAACAAAGGACAATAGTTGTTCCGCCAGGGGCGACGTGAACTTTTGCGCCGTCGGACAATGCTATTGCCGCCGGCGCGAAGCGTCGCGCGACAAAACTTTGTCTGGTTTTACATCAGGATCGCCTGGTCCTCTCCGCGAGATCCTCCGCCCCCGCCGCCGCCGCCGCCGCCACCGCCAGCACCGTCGCCGCGCTATACGCCAAACTGCCGCCTCCCGCGCGTCGCGTCGCGCCTCGTCTCTCGTCTCTCCCTGTACCTTCCTTCATCCCGGGCCGATACCGATGCCGATGATGCCGATGCGAGAGGGCCCGCTTCCGAGAACGCATCTACATCTCGAGAAACCGGCCGAATTTTTATACGGTGCTAGACGGCACGGACCCGAAAACAAAACGTCCGCTTTCCTGCCAATTATCGAGAACGAGAGGCGGGGGCGCAGGAGGATGGCCGGCGGGAAGACAAACAGCCCCAAAAAGGAAGAGAGAGAATGAGAGGAGGGGAAGGCGAGTGTTCCTCTTGTGGGAGCGCGCAGGGATTTATCGCGTCAACAACGGGGATATGGAAAAAAGAAGTGGGAAAAACGACGGAAGAAGGGAAGAACACTCGTAGAACTCGTCTCGTGGGGCCGATGGGGTGTCGGCTAAGTTTCGAAAACGGAAGTGTGACGCGGCCGCGATTATCGAGCGCCTTTCTTAACCCTTAGACTGACACTACATTCGGACGAAAGTCTTCGCTATGCGCGAACAAAAGTTGACTGCGTTGATAGCTGATAGAACAAAGTTGATAGAAATGAGGCATCGTGACGACTAACGCTAAGTTCCGCACACCAGCACTGTCGATCTCGACTACCCGGCTGCTACTCCCGGGTCTTTCGGGTATTAAATTGCAGAGAAAGTAGAAAGAGTGGCATATGAAAACCGAAAGTTCGCAGTCCTTTGGTGCGATTGCTAAACAGAAATCTTCACGGCGAAATTCCGTTATCTCGGGCAAGTCAGACGCATGTGCCGAAATTACCTTCAGGTTTCACTTCAAATTTACGCGGTGAACTCATCGATCAGCTATTTTCCAGGTATCTTTCGGATATTAACCTTCCGTTAATCTTGTGTGAGGCGAGCGTTCAGTTGAAATTTTATTTTTTACAATTGGCTTGGAAACTTTTCGACTTTTCATTTTTACAATCTCTTACATTTTTTTTTAAATTTTTGGTCGTTTTTTAATTTACTACATATATAGCTTTTACTAGTACACGTTAACCCTCCATTGCTCTCGTATGAGGCGAACAACCACCTGAAATTTTATATTCTAACTACATAAAAGTGGTTGAATAGTTGCCTTTAAAACTTTCTGACTTTTCATTTCCAACCTTCAAGATCATACACTGAGGAAAAAAATTTAAAAATTAACCGAACAAACAATACTCAGTTTAAATGAAAAGAATTTTGATTTAAGTAAATAAATTAATGGTACCCACCTAATAAATATTTGTTAATTTAGATATTTTTTTCTCAGTGTATTTGTATGGTTGTTTCCTTAATTTCGTTAGTATAACTTTTGTTAGTAGATTCTGAAAGTGTTAGCGCGCGCTCATAGCGAGAGTAAATAATATGTGAGACTGATTCGAGTTGTTATTAAATTTAAGCTTTATTCTGATGGATTTACGACAAATCAATGTTTTAATACACCTACTCGTTTTTGTAAAACTGTATTAATGCAATGATAATTAAATTTTCATTTAAATTACATCAATAATAGGCACAGTAATTTCCTTCAACACTAACGTTTGTCAGTCGAATGAGTGCAATAAAGGATTAAAGTGCAGAAAGAGTAAAAGATGTGGCATATAAGAGTGAAATTCGCGGTTCTTTGGAACGATTGCCAAATAGAAATAGGATGGTAGGATCTCGTTGTTTGAAACAAGTTAGACGCACGGGTCGAGATTGTTTTCGATCTTCAAACTTACGCGACGAACCTATCCTTCGGGTATTATCTGGGTATTCCGGGTCTTTCGGGTATTACCCGAGGTACTCATTTCAAGTATTATTAATATTTCTCATGATAACAAAGAACGAATAAACGCATTGCTATTTCACATAACTACTCACGAAATTAAAAAGTTACTCTCCTCTTCTCTTGTGTATCTCAAATAAATTCTTTTGTCTTGTCTAGCAATAAAACGTATTTATCTCGCTTTTTAATACGTCTATTCTTCAGTTTCTTTACACCCGAAATGTTTCTCTTGAGTAACAGAAATACTTCTCTTACTTCTGAGAAATACCTCCGGTGTAAGGGAATGCTAGAGTATAGGCGTAAGCGCGAAAGAAATTCTTTTTATTTCTTACTCCAACTTTTGCGCCAAGCTTATTCCGCGTGTTGTGGACGAGTCTGAAGGGTCAAATGAACCTGAGAATCCTCCGCATCTCCGTTTGGTGCGTCCACGTTCGCGGTGTTCCGCGCAATGTCATCCGCGAGCGAGCGAACGAACGAACGAACGAAGAAACCGCCGTGAGAAGAGCTCAGCGCGGCGCCGAATCCCTCGTCTTTGAAACGAAGAGACGAGGTTGACACGGCAACTCCCCCACCCCCATCCCTCACTACCCTCCATCTCCTTCTACGCCGCATGGCGAAGTAATAATCCGCCATCCGTCGGAAATTTCTAGCCAAGAATCTCGACCAGGCGTACTACTCGACTTTTACGTCGGAGACGGTGGCGGGAACGGCGGAGAAGGTGGCGGAGGCGACCTGATGATCCCCCGCGTTTATGTGTACACGCCACTGCCAAGGAGGGAGGGAAGGAGGGTTCGGTTAGCTGTCGGAGGGATCTCTCTCTAAAAGGAGCCCAAGGGTGAAAGCGCGCGCGCGCGCGTGCAGTACTCGTAGCCCGCGCCGAGAAATGCTGATTAAATCCTCTTTGGTACGGCACGACGACCGCATTAAATAGTTGCGCGAAGAAGGGAGAGAGCAGGGGGACATTATCCGGCGACTTTTATCCGACGTGCTCGCGTAAACTCGCGGATATTCGCCGCACCGCGTTTCCGCCGGCCGAAAAGCGGCCGAGTATAACGAACAGCCTTCCGGGCGCTCGGGCGAATTTCCTCCTCGCGACCGGCGAGGTGTGCGAGTTAAATCGCAAGGAACCCCTCGTTATCATAAGCACACAAAGGCAACGCGTCGTATTAAAAATTCATTAACGCGAGATAATATCGCTTAATGACTCCGATTTCTTCCTGGTTTGATGGTCGCGGCTTTAACGCGGACTCACGGCGCGATCCTCACTCTGCGGCTTCGCGCGCCCGTCCCTTGAGTCACGCCGAAGTCGTGACTCGAAATATCTTGTTTGTCGATCGGAGAAACGTCCTGTCATTCTCGCCGGACAGCGCGAGAATCACGAAATTATTGGCACGATCCCCCTCACGCCCGTTTCTGCCAACATGAATTCAAACTCTCTTAACTTGAGTTTAATTCTTAACCTAAACTTGACTTTAGCTCGAGTCTGAGTTCAGACAGAGACGAAGTTGATGTTTAATCAACGTCGGTAGAAACAAGTGTTCAGTCATTGACACTGTAGAAAAACCTTGTTTTTCTCGCGATCAATAGAATTTGTCCACAGTCTTAGTTGCGGATATCTCTTTCGGAGTTACAAGATGTAGGCAAGAAGTTCAACTACGATGCTGGTCGCATGAGGAACTAGGTTTTTCTAGAACGCTAATGAGCAAAGGGGATGTCAATCGTTGTGCAGTTTATCCCGTTGTTCATATCGCAGTCGTGAGAATTTCATCGCGAATTAGGTTAAGTGCAAATTTAACAAGAGAAAAACTAGCCGGCTAAATTCGTTTTCAGACTCACACTTTTGTTCGAATTTCATCAAATATATTTAAGTATATGAGGATTTATTCATTATTCACTCAATATGATTTATTGACTAATTATTTACTAAATAAACAATAAATTACTTATTAACATAATAATCTTTATAATAATAACAAAATAAATAATAATTTGCAATAAAAGCAGGACAATAAAAACGATAATAATAACAAAATATATTTTACGTAATAATAAGTAAATTTTAATTTATTTTTTATTTATGTTTAAAACCTCATACACCTTAATATCTGCTCAAATTCGCGCAAGAATTCCGAAAACAGGCAGAATGCCGGCTACTTTCTCTTAATCTTGGCGCAACGTGAAAAGTACTTGGGTCGGTGTTTTTTCGAGATTTTTTCAACAGAACTTATCGACTGGAAGTTGGACGAGGATGATTCACTCCGACGTTCCTTCGCACGCAACGGTGCAATCGATAATACGCGTATGCCTTGATCGTCGGGGGAGTTTTTGTGCGGCCACACGCGGAAATCCTGTCGAATGCGCCGACGTGAAACAACACGGCGTCGATGAACACACGTCGATATCGTGTCCGAGATTCGAGAGGAGCTTCTTTCACGCCCGGGCTACTCTCATTCCCGGGGTTTATCTCAGGTAAAACACGACGCAGTTAATCATGCTACGCTTTCAGGCGCGATCAATATCACAGCTCGGTAAATTTTCCGCGCTACAACTTACTAACCGACTCACGAGCGAGTAATATGCTCGCAACGACAAACGACGGGGACAGCAAGCGCGAAAGAAACGGAAGAGCGCTTATTCAATCGATATACGTTTTGGTTACGTGTGTATCGTCGGGCACGTATCGTCACGCACATCCACGACGACGCGCGCTGCTCTCGGTCGGGAATCGACGAAGGAGCCGAGCTAAAATTGATATCGGCACAGCGCCTTGAAAAAACAAAAAAGGAAGAGAGAAGAACGAATTCCGTACGCGCAAGGACACGGAATTATTCCGCGCGGCTATTCTCCGTGAGAGAGCCGACGGGATCCCAAGGACACCGAACACCCGGTCTTTTGTCAGGTGAAAAAGGAAAAGAAAGAAAAAGATAAGAGAAGAAGAGAGAGGAGGAGTAGGAGGAGGAGGAGGAGGAGGAG
>NW_022639581.1:60056-66048 GCF_010583005.1 Odontomachus brunneus | reverse complement strand
AGGAGGAGGAGGAGAAGGAGGAGGAGGAGGAGGAGGAAGAAACGAGAAAAAAATGGCAGACGAGATGCAAATATATTCGCTTCACGGCGAAGTCAACGGGGTAAAAGTGTGCAGAAGGTCAGTCCCCGTCAGCGACAGGTAATCACATGTACGCACGAAGGCGGAATTCAAGGTGGAGGTGAATTACCTGGCCGGGATTTAAGGTTAGGTCGGCACCTTCCCGAGTGACCCTGACTCGCCGAGGCCCACCTCCTAAGTATCCTTCTACCGTTTGTATCCTTGATCGATGCGACGTGCGCGCGCGTTCACACGTTACCCGAAATATCCGCGCGCGCGGTTCGACGATCGATCTCGTGTGTGGCCTCACACGTGCGTCGTGACGCGCGTCTCGTCTCGCGTACTTCACAAAAGTTGAGGTGACCAGATCGTCCAGTCCAAAATCCGAGACACTTCTTGGATAACTTTGACGTATGAAAAATAATTTAACGACACAATGAAGATATAGTGTATAGTAAAAGTACAGTAGAAGTAAAAACTACCGCCAAGGTAAAACTGTTGTTGCTCTTGCTTGAAAAATCGACAGGAAGGAGCCACACTGAGAAAAAAGTAGTTGAGATTTTGCTAATGAAACTTTGCTTGAACGAATTTGATTCGTTCAAGCAAACGTTTAGTCGATTGAACGAATGATGTAGTTACTGTGAGGAATTGTATGTGTATCAATTGATTTAATAATCGCGATTTTTGGTCAGTAACTATATATCAGCTATATACGCAACTTGCTGCTGCGTAATTTGTTCAGAAGACACAATACCTCTTTAAAGATGGGTGATTTGTCGACCCAACTGGTCTTTTTCTCAGTGCACTGTATTCATCATCAGAGTTGTGAATTTTCTTGACGAAGATCTTTCTTCGCCGAAAGAATCTTAAAAGTTCTCTGAATCGGGACAAATTCGGGATAAGCCGAATTCGGGACAAATCGGCGTTCCGGATAACATTCGGAAAAGTCTAGAACAAGAGGTAAAAAAAGCAAAACGTCTGAGCACTTCACGAAAGCATGTAGTGTGTAACGCGTGCGTTTCGCAGTACTTAAAACACCGGAATATTGTTCAGCCATTGAAATCAGTGTGCGTAGGGAAGATCTCACCGGTTGTAATTGTCGAACTTGCGCATTGTCTTGCGGTTCAGCGATCGCGCTAATACAACGAAGTGCGGTGCGCGTCCGCGTATGTGCGACGCTCCTATGACGCGATTTGATCGGCCTCACGCAAACGATGAAATTCATCGTGCGTTGATACGAACGCGGGGCAGCTCGTTTGGAAAGCGATTACCTCGCACATGACACGGTACAAGTAACGCGCCTATAAACGCGTCGCTTTGCTTCGATTAACGACTGTTGAACACGATTCCAAAACACCGTGCGTAGGAGGGCGAGGTTTCGAAAGGAAAAGAAAGCAGCGTGTCCGGCTCCTCTTTTTCCGGTCATGGCGTCGCGGAGAAGTCGAGAAACGGCCGAGAGTTGCGCGAGTCAAGACACGAGGAATTGCAGCAGGTACAAAGTGGATGTTTCGCGACAACAAGGAAAGGGAGGAGGAGAAGGAGGAGGAGGAGGGGCAGAGGAGAAGGAAAAGAAACGGCACAAAGCGGCACGCGCTCGCGTATTCGCGCGGCACAGAAACTCGACCGCGTTTCAGTTTTGCACGCGCTAATTGCTCAAGTCTGTTCGCCCGCGCCCGCTCGCTCACTCGCGACCAATCTCATCCGTGAGGGCCGCGCCCACGTGCCGCCGGAGTTAACTTAATTACGGCCAATTAAGCGTCAATTAACCGAGTGGCACGCGCATACACGACGCGCTCAATGCCATAACGTGTACACGCGCGACCGACTCCGCCGCGCCGGATTAACGAGACGCGACGACGACCACGTGGTCGTCCTCGAAGCGAGATCTCCAGTAAACATCGTACATCGGCCACGACGTATCCCGTACTCACACACGCGGGAGCTCCTCTTCCGCCTCCGGGAACGGAAGCGCGCGGCCCCCGCGGCTCAAAGATAGAGTCGGCCTCATCGAGGAAGCCGCCGTTTCGCAGGTGCGACGTCGACGGGGCGGACCCAGGTGTGCGCGGAGAAACGCTCGAAATGCGCCGCGCGTACCGACGGTAGCAGCAACACGTTGCACCCTCTCCGCCCCTCTCAGAAAAAAGAAAACACAGAAATAAAGGAGGAAAGGAAAAAGGGCGGTCGCGTGAAATATTGAACGCGACGCGGTAGAAAATTATTCGCGGCCTCCGATCCGCAACGGCGAGGTTTTCACGAATTCTCCGGCGACGGAAAAACGCGCCGTTCTCGTCGCCGTTCATCTGAACGCTGAGGAAAGAGTTCAGCGAATATACAGATCCACGTTTGCACTGAGAAAAAGATGTCTGATATTTCTGACTATAATGAAAATGGAGAAATAATTATTATAAATGGTAGCCTAAAAAGCAAGTTTTTTTATTAGATTCCTCTGTAATGTTAGTGATGATAATTTTACGTGCATGTTGCTACTATCATTTTTGCGTTGAAATAACCGAGAAATATGGTTAGGGCCAGATAGGCCAGATAGAGGAGACCGGGGCTAGATAGAATCTAGATAGAATTTATAATTTCTTAGGCAACTAATTGTTGTAACTAACTGTATAAATAAAAGCAACCTTCTTCTACGTATTAGGTCCACACTGAGAGAAAAATGTATTATATTTGGAACTATAATGGCATAGTAAAAAGATTATAGTTAGAAATATAATTTTTATAGTAAATGTTACCATAATATTTGTAATATTTACAATATAAGCATAGTATAACTGACCTGTGTAAAATTTTTACCAAGAATTAAAATTATTTGAAATAAAAAATATAGTAATAAAGTGGCAAATATTGAATGGTAAGAGAAATTAACTATTTTATATAGTCAATGCAATTGGAATATTTGGCAAATCAAAAGGTGCTTTATCATATATATAGAATAATAAGATGGTGACTATAAATCTGTGTTCATTCTACTATATCTTCATGTTTAGATGAACTATAAATATATGTTTGAGGCCAAAACGAACTATCAAATATATAGTGAGATTATAGTTATTCCAATTATTTTTTTCTCTCAGTGCAGTTCCACAACCTCCAATTAACTTAACTGGCTAGTTATTCCATTAGACTTGACCAATCGCATTTGACATTAAGAAGAGTTAATCAGAATTAACCAATCACTATTGAAATTTAACCGGTAGTTAAAATTAAGCGGATGTTGTGGAACTTGACCTTAATGCCCGAATCTGTTAACCATATATTTTATTTTGTAATAACCAAAATATAAACATGCAGCAACATGACCATTTTGCGCTGGTACCGGGTTCAATCGCCCAGTAGCGCAGGGTAAAGAAGGTCACGTATAAAATATGTATCCTGATTAGTAGTTCCAGAGTCTCCGCGAGAGGTCTCCACAGCCCTCCTACCAACCTTTAATTATGGACCAACTTTACCTCTCGTCCCCCCATATGCTCTATTTTGATCATTTTATGAATGAAAATTGTATTTATTACTAGAAATATATCGTACACTTGCGAGAAACTTCATGCCAGCTAATAACATACCACTTAATTTTATTCATGTCATACAATGGGAAATATTTTAATAGAAAATTTCGAGAGACTCGAAGACATTCTCTCTTTGCTGTTACCAAATCAGCTTTCTTCTATTTCTTAACTGTAATATTACCCTGATTTTAATGAAAAAGTATTTATGTTTTAAAAGGACCATTTCGCAATTTTGTATCCACTATTCTTCTTAAAATAAATAATAAAAAGGCACATGAGCGACATGCTCCTGAAACCATATAGCCCCAGTCTCCTTTAACCATAGTTTTAGTTAGATCGACCATTCTTTTCTCTCTCTCTCTCTCTCTCTCTCTCTCTCTCTCTCTCAGTGTAGAAACAGTCTCGTAATAAGATATGTTACACAATTGAGTGGAATCGGACGTTTACTCGAAAATGCTGAGTGGCTAACGGTTCTCCCTGCTGCTTCTCTCTCTCTCTCTACTCTTTCTTTTACGCTGAAACGTCGCGCGGCATTCGCGAGACGATGAGTCGCCGCAATAATTAACGACACTCGTCGAATCCTTGACAAAAAGTTGATCGCCCCGGCGGGGACCGGAGCAGAATGCGGACGCGAACTTCGCTCGAGAAATAAAGCTGTCATGCTGCGCCCGCTACGGAACACGGGAACCCGGCGCGCGCTGAATAATAATCGGGAGATAAAAATACCAGATACGGCGATATGGCCGGTCACCCGCGCCAATTAGCCGAATTAAGATACCGAGCGGAGCGGACACCGACGAAGAATAACGACGTGGCTGAGGACACCGAGGGACCAGCCGGGAGGAATTACGGGGCCGTGAGACTGATCGGGAACACGCGCGAAAAGCAATCGGCCGCCCGGCTGGCCGCGCCACCTCAAGAGATTGGTGTATTTCGATTCCGTACCATCGCGAACTTCGCGGCAACCTAACTCTTCGGAACAAGTCCCGACTGCGTGTTTCGTACCGGGAGAGTAGCGAGAGAAAGGGAAAAAGAGAGAGAGAGAGAGAGAGGAGAAAAGAGACTGACGGAATGTATTGTCCGATATATAGAAAAGTTTTGCGAGACGGAAGAAAAACGCTCCGGTGGATAAGTGGCAAAAATGAAACTGCGAATCGACTATGCGAGCAAACGAACAAATAGATTAAGCGGCTGAAATAGTAGCGCGATCCGGCCTCTCTGTACCCCGAATTACCCAGCTTGGAAGAGTGCCGTTGGAAAAAATCGCTAATACTTTTGACGTGCATCGAGTACTGCGGAATGATATATTATCGGATCAAGCCAAAAAGCCCGCCAAAGCGTATATGTGTTCCAATGAAAATAAAAAAAATACATATATAAATAATATGTCGCAGGAAACCATCCGGTGGAATATTCGGCGTTAATACCCGCGTGGGAGTGTATGTGTGTGTGTGTGTGTGTGTATGCGTATGTGACGTCATGCGACGCACACACGCGTATCACGCGAGCGTGTAAAACACCGTGTATAAATAATTACTTCAAAACACCGAAACCGCGACGTCGCGCTGTCGCACGATCTGAATGTATTCTAAGCGTATCCCGGAATATACACCGTGGACCCTCACGATAGCGTCAATTAGCAAACACGTGGTCGCGGCTGGGAGACTTAATTCCCGCCGCGGCCTTTGTCCGTGACTCATGTTGCTCCATTTTTTCGCTCTCGCCCCGTGACTCTCTCTCTCTCTCTCTCTCTCTCTCTCTCTCTCTCTCTCTCTCTCTCTCTTCTCTCTCACTTGGAAGAAAACGCGCTGCGCCGGCGGGACCGAGAGAGAAAGAGAACAAACACTTTTCCTTATTCATACCGGCCATTATCTCTCCGACAATGTTGCGCGATAAATACCGCCGTGGAACCAATTAAGCGCGGGCCGCGCCGCCACCGTCGCCACTTTTATCGGCGATCTTTTTTGCCGCGCGTACATGCACGCGGCACACTCCAACTCTCTCGCCTCTACCCACGTGCCGATTAATGAGGCGCGACCGAGAGAGGAACCGGAAAGAATCGACGGTCCGGTTTCGGCGAGGAGAAAGAGGAAGAAGGACGCGGGGTGTGGGCTGTGACGCGCGGGGGGAGGTGAGCCGGAGGGCCGAGGGGGAAGAAAAGCGAACGCGCCAGGGGAACGAGACGAAAGTCGCTAAAGGCGCTCGCTAAAAGCGAGCCACGCGGCCGCGTGAATAATAATCCGTGATTAATAGAGTGCTAAGCCAGCGGCGTGGCGCGCCGCATGAATGGCCGTAGTACTATTAAGCGGCGGCTATATTACACCTATGGCGATATACTAGCGAGCAGAGAGAAGGAGAGAAGAGAGAGAGAGAGAGAGAGAGAGAGAGAGAGAGAGAGAGAGAGAGAGAGAGAGAGAGAG
>NW_022639581.1:58683-59923 GCF_010583005.1 Odontomachus brunneus | reverse complement strand
AGAGAGAGAGAGAGAGAGAGAGAGAGAGAGAGAGAGAGAGAGAGAGAGGGAGAGGAAGGGAGAGAGAGATCAGCCGCTGTTGTATCGGGCCACGGCTAATTTTGCCGGCGCGACGATGCGAAGGCGCGATGCACATTCGACGTTATCTGATCCACCGTCGTGCATTCACGAGTTCGCACGTTACTGCCCCGACAAGACCGTCCGGGAAGACGGGCAGATTTGTTTATTTATCGCCAGACGAGTAACCTCGGTCATGCACGCGGTGCGATTGCTTAACGGTCTCGCTTAACATGAATCTGACTGACTCTGCGACGATGCACAGTCGAATGCATCGTTCGCAGCTGCGAATATAAACTCAATAACTTTGACACTAGAATTACCATCGATTAATAATCTATTTCCACCTGAGAGTGATCAAAATTACAGTTTTTCGGAAAGAATATGCAATGGAGGAGGAAACGCGTTTCCAGTTTTATTCGACCACAATTAGAAATGTAAAATTTGCCGCTACAAATTCAGGTGATATAGGTGACAACTATACGAGTTTTGTGCGTGGAGTTAAAGTATGTTGTTTAATAGAGTGGAATATTTGCAGTTATTTTTTGCAACTAAAATCGAATGGTTACGAAAATTATATACAGAGTGTTTACGGAATACTTGGATAAAATTCTAGGGTGCATTTCCCTCATTAAAATAAGGAGAAAAATTTATATAAATCCATAATCAAATTTAAGTGGTTGCGAAGTCATGGTAAAACAAAGTTTACATTAATATTGTTATTAAATAATCGTAAATAAACATTTAAATTATAACAGTCGAGGCGAGTCCAAAGTAGACATCAACAGCAGTTACGTTTTAACATATGGGAATGTAGGCAACTGTTTAATTGACCCAAATGTTTTGCTACAACAGACGATAATTATTTAAATTTTTCAATAAATTCTTCCAGAATATTACTGGAGAATGTTCTTTTAAGTTTTAAGTTTCTTTTAAGTTAAGAATAAACATATGATTTATTCTTAACGATGGAGCATATTTTTTGCCGTCAATTGAGAAATATGTTCAATAATAGTTATTCAAATAAGATGGATTGACACTCTGCACAGCTCATTAATTCTCTACACAATTCTCCCAACCGTATGCAGCTTTAGTTGCAACAATCGCGGAATAGTTTATTACATTACGTTGATTCTACATACAAGAGTCGTCTAGTTGTCACCTATACACCCCCCCCCCCCCC
>NW_022639581.1:50277-58663 GCF_010583005.1 Odontomachus brunneus | reverse complement strand
CCCACACACACACAGTTGCCATCGCCGTGTATTTTTCTTCGAGTTATAAGAAATTATAGACTCGCGATTTGGATTGTGCTCTAGTAGTTTCCAGTGTTAACAATTTTCATCTCCATTTTAATCTTTCCGGTCGACGTGACGAGACGACTCGAGTATTCCGACAAGTGATAAGAGCAGAGATTTGAAATCCGGATCCCAAGGACGACACGAGACACGTCCCCGCTTCGCACAGAGCCGCCGGCGCCGCCGGCCCCCCGAGAGTCAACGTCCGTCGAATTGTATCTCGAGGTCCGGGTATCGGGAGAACGTCGTCTATGCGGCAGTTGTAACACCTAAGTGCCCGACGCGCCGAATACCGCGGTGTCTCGTCAGGATTACGGCGCGAAGCGCGGATTCAGAGGGAACCGAGAACGTAATTTCGGAGGTAGCCGTGACCACGGTCATCGGTTGGCGGTTCGCCTACGTAATACGTACTACGTATAAGTGGTGGGTAGGTATGCGCAAACGGCAAACAAGAAGTAGCTACCGGCTGCTTCCACAGGTGGTCGGGTCACGAACTGACCCCACTCCATCGGCCCGCCTCTCTCTCTCTCTCTCTCTCTCTCTCTCTCTCTCTCTCTCTCTCTCTCTCTCCCCTCCTCTCCCTCTCTTACTCTAGCCTCCTTCTTCCTTATCACGTCTTCGCGTCTTCTTCCTCCGCGACCTCGCCTCCTCCCGGTTCTCTGCTTCTTCTGAACTCCTCTCCTGCTATTTCTTCCTCGCGCGTTTTTGTCTTTTGCACGCTCTTATTTGCCTCTCTTTCTCTCTCTCTTTCCTCTGCATCCTTCTCTCGTTCATCGTCGAAGCTCACTCGACTCCTGCTTGACCCACGGCATACGATCAGGCTGAGCTAGCTGTGTGGGTAGGTAGTATTGTAGTAGGTCGAGTAAGTCGTCGAAGGTAGGAGAAGGTGACGCCACGAGTACCTAGCATTCGTAACGCTGTCGTAGCGTAAAACCCTGCCGACATTTCGACTGGTTCGTATCGAACTACGAGTCGCGGGCGAGCTCTCCCGCCGATTTCCCGTCTTGTCTAGAAAGTTACGTTCGGAAGTGCGTCCGCGCGAAACGCCGCCAACGAACGTAAGCGAAGTCGGCGGCCCGATAACGTGTGCTAGCAAAATGCGCCGATTTACATAACGCATCGTTATCTCGCACGAGTAATTTTTGTTTTTCAACGGTGAAATGGAACGAATCGCACGGGGATGTTCCCTGATATTGAAATGTTGATGTCGACCGCGGAGACTCGAATCATGAAAACGACCGCGTAATTCACTCCGCAATCAACGTTTCATTGGGAAGCGACGACGCATTGTTGCGTCGCATTACTTGAACATTTACCTGAGAATACACGACGGACGGGGGATGTGCGTTCGCGTATCGCGCGAGGACGCGCGTTTTGCTGTTTCGCTTGGAAAAAAGAAAGAATCTGCGCATCGGTCTCCACCGTAATTTTCGCACGACCCAATTTCAGTTATCTACCAGATAGAAGTTATCTCCGTAGAACGCGCGCGCGCGTTCCTCTGTGAGTCAGCCGCGCTTAGATATTTATGATCCGCGAAGTGGCCACGAGGCTGTCGTGTCGAAACGTGTTGCGTACGTGCGCGTGAAGCGCGCGGCCTGGCAAACCTCACCGACGAGTCAAGGCCGTGTTATGTCGATAGACATCTCGGATATACATCCTGTATCGCGCTGCGCGAAATAAGAGTACGCCGAAAGCACGACTCGCAGCACACAGCCTGTGTGCTGACGCGCGAGATGCGCAACGCGAGAGAGATTCTTTTGGAGATGAGACAAAAGAGAGAGAAAGAGGCGGCTCCTCTGCGCTAAACTCGCGCGATACACGCGCTTCATTGTTAGCGAAATTTCATTGCGCCGTTCGTTCCGCTTTGTAATAATTATTCTCCCGCGTACTTCTCGCTCGTACCAAAATTGCAATAATATAAATTAAATGTATAAATGGATGGGGACCGTGCGCGAATTCGTAATATTGCACAAGTATAAGTATAAATATGTAAACGCTCAATTACCAAGATATTTAATATTGGAAATCAGAAAGTCGCCGCGACGAGTTGTCGCCGAGGAGGGAGACAACTTAGAAGCGCTCCGAGAATTATGGAACATCCTGTGGCACCAATTCCACTTTTTATACATACCGCGGACTGTGTAATTTAGTTTTTAATTTATTGCCGACCGGGTATCTAGCGCAAAATCAGCTCACGAGTGAAAGGTCGGTGCGCGGTATTCCGTTACGTTGGCGCGCGACTATCAGACTGAACTTTCGAGTTGATAACCTTAAAATATTGGAGATACCAATGCGCGCATTCGTACAGTATCCCAACCCCGTCCGACCCGTCTCGATCGCGAATAATTAACAGAACAAGAAACGGCCGGCGAGATACCGGCCTGAAATAATCGCGGAGCGAGGGAGAGGCGCGCTTTTTATTAACGCGAGCCGGCGAAAAACGCGGCGGGTACATTCGCGGATTACGAATCCCGCGCTGTTTATTCGATTCCGTCAGCAACGGAGCGAACGCGCTCTGCTGATGTCCGCGGAAACAGTCCGCCGAGCGGTCCGCGCAGCGCAATGCAGCGCAGCGCAGAACAGCCCGGCGCAGCAGCCGCACGGATTCCGAAGTCCACAGCAAGAGAGAGAACCGGGTTGCGCGGCCGCTCGGTTGCCTTCAGTCGTAGGATGCTGAAGGCACTGCGGTTGCCATGGCGACCCACCACCACCGCAGCCCGATGTAATTATTTGAAAAACGCCCGCCGCAGCCCCATCCTCCGTCCGTCCGCCCGCCCGCCCACCCACTCACCCACTCACCCATCCACCCACTCATCCACCCACCACCCTCGAGGGGTTGCCGAGTACAGAGTGATGCAAAAGTAAGTCCCGGGGTGGACTTTTGCATGTCGTACACCGCGACAGGAAGAGGAGGAGAAGGAGGAGGAGGATGAGAAGGTGTATATGATCGATGTCGGCGTGTCTCTCTGTGATTGAGCTCGCGTCGCCATTGGAATTTCGAGGCCACACGCCACACTTTCGACGAGGGTGGGCTGTATCGGGGGCGAAAACAGACGACCGGACCGAGTCGACTCGCGAGTCGGCCCAACAATTTCCGCCGCGACGCGCGCACGCACACAGACACACACAGTACACACACAGCGGAAGTGACCGCCGCCGCGTGGCGCGCGACTCGCGGCGGTAAGGATCTTTTTATCGCGCCAAAGCACGGCCTGTCGTTACCGCCGACTTCCGGCTTCTGCCGCGGACTGTACAATAAATATGCGGGCTTCCGCTTCGTAAATTGGTTCGCTCGAAATAATTAAATGCGAAATTTCCCACCGCTTTTTGAGATAGCGAAATTTTATTCCGCGAATTTTTTGCGATCTCCGCGCACGCAAGAGAGAGAGAGAGAGAGAGAGAGAAAGAGAGAGAGAGAGAGAAAGAAAGAGAGAGAGGGAGAGAGCCGTCGGGAGAGAACGGCGACTATTTTCGACGAGAATTCAACCGGGGGGGATTCGTCGCGAGATCCACAATGTGGCAATCCGTAAATCCGCGTATCCGCGTATTGGATTCGGAATTTTTCGGCCAATTTTCCCGGCGATCGGTTCAGCGGTTTAACTGCGGCGCGCCCGCGCGCTCACTCGCTCGCTGGCGCGCGCACAAACGCACGCACATACGCTCGCACGTACGCTCTCTTTCGGGATTCTGGCCTTCCCCGGATGAAGAGACGCGCGCGACCTGTGAACGCAACGAGCGGAATCCACTCGGTGATTATTGCACAACGATGTTCTTCGATTTAACCATTTTCACGCTCGTCATTAATTCGAGGTGTGTGTCGTGTACGCGCGATAATAATACAAATCCATTACGCTCGCAATCAATTGCGACGATGATCGAAACGACTGGCGCCCGCGGGAAAAAATTTCAGCTCGCGCGACTGAACGGCAACCGGACGAAGAAACTCACCGGCGAGAAATAATGTCTCCGTTACCGCGGCCGAAAACATTCGTCTGAGCGTTCGGCTGCATCGAATGCTTGATTGAGATAACTGAGAGCAATCGGCCGCGAGTAGAAGCCTCCTGCGGGAATCTCTCCGTTTCTACAACCGAGTTTTTCTCATCCGGACCTCAAGTTGCAAAAAATCCTATCACACTGACAGAGTTGTTTTCCCCGTTTAAGGAAGAGGTGACATAAAAGGGACGCGTAAAGAAAAGGACACTACAATTATTAGAAAGATGGAACGTATTCGGGCAATAAAAATATTTTAATATTGCGGCAACACTGGCACATGATCAATCGCGCCTAACTTCGCATCGTTGTCATTTCATATATGGCAACGATACGCAGTTCTTTCGTGTGTCAAAGAAAAATGTGCAGCAATTTAAGAAAACATTCTTTTAGATATTGTTAATACTGTTGAATTCATGTAACATTGTAAGTAGTTATATATCGAAGAATAATTATGTGTGATGACAGATAACATTTATTTAATGTTGCATCTGTAGAGATTATATATATTTTTTGTTTCAATGTCATATTTCTTAAATGGACACAATAAAAATTGATGAAAGGAACATCTCTTTCAATATTTGTAAAAATAAATATTCAGATAGTTTTGAAGATTGATATGTAAAATTTGTTAGAACTAGATCAATGTAAAATTTGTTAGAACTAGACACACGAATCATAAAAGACGTAATTTTCCTTGTTCACATTTTGCCATTAGGCAACTGTGATTAATGTACCTACCTAATTAATAAGTTAAATTAAATCTGATTTTCTGTGATTTTATGTTAATTTGATTATTTCTATGAATTATGTTTGTTTCGTTAATTACTAGAGAGTTGCTTTTATTCATTATACCATTAGGCTACTAATTATTATAATTAACAAGCGATACTGAATCTGATATTTATAATATTTTTAAGTTCTCATTAATATTACTTTTATGTTAGATTATCTTTTTTGTTAATTATTTTAGAATTTCCTTTATTTTAGAATACTGTCTCCTTCATAAAAAAACCAATAATCCTTTCAATATAATCAATTTATATGAAAGGAATAAAAAAATTTTTTTTTAAATAAAAGATAATGCATGTAGAACTAGTGATAAAATTGATACCACTACCCATTAGTATTGTCTGATATTTGACGTTTCTGAAATAATTAGTAAAGACTAAAATAATTCTTTAGTTTATTTACTATTTTATCCTGAACAAAAATCTTTATACTATCTCTCCCCTACACAGCGCAACAAAATTCAATGTTTCAATCATCGGTCCACATTCTTCTCGAGCTTGTCGAGGTCTTGAATATATATATTTTTTTTTATTTATAACATATATATGGCCAGTCGTCTCGCTTAAAAGATCTCCCCGCGTTGAGATTCCTCGAGAACAATTGCCAGATAGGCCCGCGTGTCCTCGAAATTTACGCGTTAACACGCGCAACATCCGGGACACGGAAAACCCCTATTATTAATTCACGTATCCCGAAAGAGGTCGGCTTTTTCGAGACGTCGCGCTCGGATATCTCTGTCAGGGAGAGGGAGAGAATTCGTGGGCGATAAAAAGTACAGGGAACAAGCGATTACGCGGATTAGAGCGATGAAATCACCGTCGGAGAATACACGGGGTCACACCCCTTTGAAGGGAGAGCAACGAGGGAAAAGGCGAATAGAATTACGGATAAAAATATAGGTGATTCTAATTTTTCCATTAGCGCGCACACACACATACACACACATAGAGGCGCGTGCAGCGGAAAAGGTGGAGGCTATGTGTTCCGTTTTGTCCCGCAACGATTTCGCGCGGAAACGCGAACACGTCGTTGACGCAACGTCGTAAGCTCGCAACGAGTGCACAGACGTATTTTTCATCGCTAATTGCCTATTTTCCAAAGGAGCATTTTTCGCTTCTCGCTCGCTCACACGCACGCACGACGCGACTCGTTTCGCAAGCAATAAAATATAGCGCGTTTGAAGTGACGGTAATGAGAAATCCATAATATAAGAAACTGATATGGTATCGAAGAAATATGACGTCTACAGTTATTGTATGCAAGGCCACCGTATTTCCCGAGAAAGTTCGACCGCATCTCGACTACCTACACTCTCTCTATCTCGCTCTCCAACTTTTTCTTTAAATTTATTACGGAGACCATCTTTGTGAACAATAAGATAGTTTCGTGTCTCACATCACTATACGGGAAAAATTTTATAGCAAAAATTACTACAGAACCGAAAACTCTTCATAACCGAGGAGGATATTCTGCAGCAATTATTTATCTTTCCATTTAATATGTGCTATGCATATTCTAGGGAAATTTGCTGTTGAAAAGTTTGCTACGTTTCCAGCGAAATTTATTATTATTCCTTGATAAAATAGACTCTCTTATTGATAATCTATTGTAGCACTCTACTAGAAATAAAACTGAAATAATATGTGAGAAAGAAAAACAGGTTATAATATCCTCTCCGTGAAAGGATTACATTAAGAGAGAAAAAATATCTAGAGGATGAGAAATATTTATTTGGTGGGTACTAATAATATATTTATTTAAACCTAAATTCTTTGATATGAAGCGTTTGTTTATTCTATTTGTTTATTCTAATAATAAAAAAGTAGATATTTCCTCATCTAAAAGAAATTTGTTCTTAGTAAAGTAAAAAACACACACACACACACACACACATATTATATATATATATATATATATATATATATTAGAATGAGAATATATTATTGATGCCTATCAAATATTAATTTTTAGATATTTTTTCTCTCAGTACGACAATTTTTTCCCGAAATTTACACGACTCAATTTACACAATGCCCGCGGATATTCTGTTTGCTATAATCAAGAGTCCACAAATTGCCACGCGAAAGAGTACAACCAAGTCTGGCCCCATTTTGCGGCATTTGAAGTAATCTTAAATCTTCAATAATTTTTTTATAAAGTTCATAAAAATTAACCATTATAAGTAGATATTATTAGCCATTTATAAGTAGATATATAAGTATATAAATAGATATATAATTATCTGAGTGTGATATGACTCACTATTTGGAAGAAAATGGCTCAAAAAGATACATATTCTATCGGAATAAATAGTATCATTAAGATTCCTACAGGAAATATATAGGAAACGTTACAAGAAATGGGAGAGATGGCAATCTTTATCGATAAAATAATACGAATCATAAATGCTAATATTTATTAATTTAAAGTGACTTTTACCAAGCTCCGATTAACTTAATCATCAATTAATTCCGTTGTAACAGAATTGGTCCAATAGCTATTTGCTGGCCACAACGGAATTGACCGACAATCAAGTTAATCGGAGGTTGGTAAAAATCACTCTAAATTAATAACTATTATTAGTGTTTATAATCCGTATTATTTTATTAATAAAACCTTTCATCTCTCCCATTCCTTGCAACATTCCCAACATTAATTTTGAACCATTTTCTCCCAAATAGCGAGGCGCGCACCACTTTGATACTTATGTCTTTAACTTGCTCATAAATAGCTACAATTTGATCAAAAAACAAGATTTCAAATGCCACACAATGGGGCCAAAAGTTTATGAGGGCTTGGTCGCTGTCTTTATGCGAAATTCGAAACAATGTCTACTCAATGGCACACCGTGCATTTTCATGAGATGGCCAAAGAGCTGCACACCGCCAGCTTCAACTAGAAAAGCCCGACGTCGACTTGCCAGCCGGAGTGTACCGGCGCAATCCTGCCTGCCGGCCACCCCTCCGTTCTCGTCTACGTACCTGAATGCTCAAGGGTATACATAACGCGGTAGTCGGAGAGTGTGGGTCAAAAATCGCAAACGCGGAAGAGCGCGGGTGGGGTGAAGCTCCTACGCCGAGGTGTACCGCGCTCTCTCGCCCGCTTGGCCACCTCGTCAAGCATCGCGTAAGAGTAGTAGGTGCGACCCGCTAAAAATTATAATTAGAATTATGCGCCCTCGGCCTGTCGCCGTCGCCGGCGTCGCGGCCGTGCGCGCAACCCCTTGCTCAGCGAAAAGGACCGTGACCCCGCTTTATTTATATCCCGACTTTCCGAGGCGCGTCATCTTGTCGGCCGAGAGAAGGAAGAAATATCTCCTCGATTAATCGCTCGTTCCGCCGCGGAGGGACTGTCGACGCGCGTATACGTCTTAATTTGACACTTAAAATGCTCTATCAATTTTCTGATAACCACGCGAGAGAGATGTCGGAGGATCAAAGTACGAATTCACATCGATAAATCGCCAACACCGAGCGAGCGCCGGACGGGATACCGTAAACGTAGGTCGACGAGAGCACGAGCGAGGTGAAGGGAGGAGGGC
>NW_022639581.1:34866-50210 GCF_010583005.1 Odontomachus brunneus | reverse complement strand
GGGGGAGGGGGCGCGTCCGGAAACATTTGTACGCCTCTAAACGATGCCTCGCGGGTAATTTCGGGATGGAGACGCGAGATGCACGATCGAACTGACAGAAACATCGGACAGTCGAGCGAGTCCCGATCGACGATCGGAAGGCGCGCTTCTCTGCGCATTTCGCGACCCATCTCGAGGAAGGCGATGCTAGTCTACGACGGAGAAATGAACGGAGAAGGTGGGCCGAGAAGACGAAGAGGGTGGAAGGAGATGAGAAAGGGAGGGAGAGACAGGAGCGAGAAAGAGAGAGAGAGAGAGAGAGAGAGAGAGAGAGAGAGAGAGAGAGAGAGAAGTCCGTGGCGATGCTCACTTGTTGCTCGCTCGACTAATTGCCAAGTAATTGGCCCCGTACCCCTGCTCGTATAAAGTTTGCTTCATTGTCTTTAATAACGCCGTGACCTGCGCTAATGGCTCACGTCGCATTCGTCGGGTAAGGGAGACTCAGTCTCCCCGTTCCACATTGCGACGAGGATCGGGAAAGCACCGCGATCCGAACATGTCCAGCGAGGCGATCAAAAACGCGCGTAACGGTTCGTTAAGTTCGCTACTCTAAAGCACGGTTTTCGCGGAAAACGTGGAAAACGCGCGCGTATAGATAGCGGAGACGATAGCGCGAATTTTCCCGTATTATGGCAAAGGTCACGCGTTCACCGTCGTCATCACGGTCGTCGTTGTCGTTTACCCCATCTGCTGCATTCACGTCCTCCCTTGAGATCACCCTTCCCCCCTCCTCCCCCTTTCTCCCTGGTGACAGCCGGCCGCCCTGGTGCACGCAATTAGCACGAACGCGCCGGGACACGTTCTTTAACGCACCTGTTCGCGCATCGCTCTCGATGGCTTTTCATCCGCGAGTAATCGAGTAACGCCGGTTTATGAAAAAAAAAGAAGAAAAAACTGGGCCAATTAATCCAGTTATTTTTTCCCTCCGCGTTGCGACCATACCCTTGAATTGCCAACGTAACAACGGCAGCGATTTCTTCTTGTTGTGACAAAACTTGGATGAATCGGGGAGCAAATTAGTAAGGTAGAGATACGCGAGTCATCGTAGCCGCGAGAAGAACGACGACGAATTCGTTCACGCGCCAGCGAGGATTCGACAGACACGAGTGCCAATTAAAGTGAAAATCTTCGGAAGTACGGAGGAGAGACCGGGGTGAAAACAACTTCGAAGGCGTACGATCAACACGTATCTCGAACGCGACATCTTCCCTCGCGCGCTTTCGCTTTGCATTCATTTTTCCTGGGTGCGACCCCCGGACGCGCGATCGCAAGTCGCCGTAGTGCGGTGATCGCGGCGCACGCAATAAATGTCACAAAAATGACGGAAGGTTGCGTTTCTGCTGCTCGATCGCGGCTATCTGATATTCCACCTACCTATCCACCCACGTACACACACATACACGCACGTACATACGCACGCTGTGTCGCCAATTATCAGTTAAAACGAAGAAATTTTCTAAGTCGCGGCTAATTCCTCGTGAAAGGCGCGGCAATTAAAGCGGGTAACCCGCATTCTTTTCCGGCGGTGCTGGAACAAATCGCGCTGGAAAATAAAAACACAAAGAAGGCGCACATTATCCGGATACATTATTAATTCTCCATCATCTATTATTCTATCGCTGCTATTTACCATTTAGCGAAACCTCCGTTATTACCCCGCGGCTCCCATAAAATTTACGGAATCGCGCAACGCGTTACACAACGGTCACACGTGTGTGTCTCACGGGGACAAGAGATTGTCTCCCGAATTTGCTCAAATTTGCTATCCCAGCGATTCTCTTTATCTGTTGTTATTCACAGTCTTTACGAGTTAGACCTACTTTCTTTTTCGAGGTCAACGTGATTCAAGAAGATGTGTTTCACAGACACGTTGGCGCATCAGATACCATACTTGCGAGGAAATACCCGAATCGAAACTATAGTTTTACATTGTTTCTGCAAATTCCACTGAACTTGAACCATCATAACGAAGAATCCCAAAATATAACACTATACAGGCTACTGTCCCATCTTGATCTTACAAATGATTACTTTATTTTAAGACATAAAAAAAACACATTTTCATAAACTATTCAATGTTTGATTATTAAAATATATATTCTACCTATATTTAATCTTTATTTTTTATTTCAAAAGCAAAATGTGTTGATTACATGACTGCTTAAGCGCGAATAAAACATGCGCGATAAGCAAATATTAAATAATTAATATGAGTAGATAAGGTGAAAGTAAGAAGTATAATCTTTTTTCCATAATCTTTTTACATAATAATTTTTTTTACTTTGTGAAAACTTCGATAAGAGAGATATTGAGAGATTCCAGAGAGCTAGAAAGAAAGAAGCTATGGCAAAAATAGTAGTTGTGTATCCAACGATTCTGTTATAGAGTCATATCAAAGTGAGTAACTGTTAACAAAGAGATTCTAATTTGGATTAAATACAATGACAAGGGTAAGCAAAAGTGAAAAAAGACAGACTGGCAGATTTAAAATGAGACTTGCGGTCCAAAGAAACATTATTAGGAACACGCATCAGCAATTACCAAACGAAATTTCGACTCGGGTCTCTCCTCGTTCTCAGTAAGAATCCATCAAATGTTTGTTAAAACGTCGTAATCGGGAACGTCATTTATAACAATTGATTTAACACACCTGGAAGCACACGCTGTGCGTCTATCTCAAGGAAAAGTTTCGATGTTCCAACTTCCACCTGCTTCCAACTGCTCCGTCGTGGCACTTCCAACACTCACTCGCGACACTAAAGCCTAATCTACAATGTGCTCTTTGCTTCCTGTTTCTTGTTCTCTGTCTTCTTAGTTTAAGGCTTAAGGTGTGAGTCAGAAAGAGATAAAGAAAAAAAAACAGGAAGTGAATAACACATTGTAGATCAAGCTTGACACTCGCGTAGGTACGCTCGGAGAAACACGTATTAACGCGATTACGGCAAAACGCGAAAAATTTCGAGAGGCCCGACGCGAATTGTAACACACGACATACGCACTTCGCGGTATGTGCGGCCTTCACTGGCTCGAGACGTAATAATGTAACACTCGGTCATGGACAAGTACGCGACTCACGTGTGCGTACAAAAACAAACGGCGCGGTGACTATCGCCGCCCGTCAAAGAATGTACATATATACATTCGGTAGCTGAGAGAGATCACAACAAAAACGTTTTCAAAACATTGCGGTCTTACGATCGGCAAAATTATCAGGAGCGTCGCATGCGCGGTACTTATCAAAAGTATCTCAAGTCGGAATATAGAGTTTGACGCAAATGTTGCGCACGAATGCTATCTTGCGCTTTTTTGCTTCCATTTTCTTATTTAGCTTTGTTCGCGCCGAAGAGAACGAGACGATCATCACTGACCCAATCTCATTATTCTTTTCGTATTTCTTGTACATATGGATCTTATGTTAGAATGCGTTGCTTTGTTTTAACACATTTAAGGGGAATGTTGAAGCTGAGAACTCTTTCTCTCTTTCTCTCTCTCTGCCGACAGAATACTGACATTTTTTGCAAAGCTTACGTCGTATTGGTTGTACAGAATTACAAATGCATTTACGCGATGAAAGTACGTGCAAAAATAAATAGGAGCATTGCTCAATATGAGTGACGAAAAATGAGAAAAAAATTTTAATGTAAAATGTCAAGCTGTTAGCGTAATATTTGCCTAATCCAAAAGCTCCGCAACTTGTACATAATGTGGATGAAAAATTTTGGAGAACATTGCTGTATCTTCGCATCTGAATTCAGAAGTTTGAGAATATCGGAAAAGTTTGCAAAAAGGTTTCTACATATATACGTGGCTAGGTTTTCCATTGAATATAGCAAAATAAAGCAACATACATTTACGTAAGTTCTGTGTGTACAAGAAATACGAAAAGGATAACACGATTGTGTTAGTGACGATCGTTTCTACGTTATCGATATTTCTCGAGTTCGTCATCAGTCCAGCACTTCTTTAACGGAAAAGCTAACCATGCACATATATAGAAATCTTCCTGCAAACTCTCTCTTTTCCGGTATTTTTAATCTTCTAAATTAAATTAAATTAAATTCAAATGTAAAGATACAGCAATGTTCCTTAAAATTTTCCTGAGCGGAGCAAACAAGTATATACAAGCTACAGATATATATTTTGTATTAGGTAAATATTTACTTTAATTGACAGCCTCTGACAGACTAATTGACCCTCGAAATATCAACTTTGAAATTTTTTATCGTTTTTGTCATATACTGAGCAATGCTACAAATCATTCTCGCACGTATTTTTATTATATAAGAATATTTTTAATTCTGTGCAGCCAATACAACGCAAACTTTGCAAAAAAGTCAACATGCAATGGTTAACATGAGCACGCAATTGTTACCGTTGCTTCTACATCATCGTTCCTTTTCACCTCTCTTGAATATCCACATCCTAACCAAATTTTCAACGTCGATAACAAAGAAATCATAATAAATAGATTATGAGAGAGGAAAAGTGTATACAGCCATTAATTTAATTGCTACTCATATTAATTATTTAAGATTTGCTTATCGCAACATTCTACCTGCAGTTAAATCAATTATATGATCAACACATTGCTTATTAAAATTACAGACAAAAATTAAATGCAGGTGGAATAACGAGATAATATAATATTAATGTGTTCATTCGGGGAAACGCGCGCGCAAAATATCTCAGTGGAAATTACTCGAAACGCATGTATCGAATAAAGTCGAATATCCGTTTTTCACAAATGCTTGCAATACAGGACCTGAGGCAAAGACTCAGGTCCTTCCTCAACAATTAAGAAGAAAACGATCCTAATCGTGTTGTTATAAAGCGTTCAAGAACAATTGAGCTTGCAGCATTGCGGCCCGATATTCTCCGTCGAGTTCAATGAAATTTGCAAAGTTAACGCACATCTACAATTTCCACCGAGGAAATAAGGGCCTGGACGCAGCATCCGAACCGGCACAATCCGTGCGTGACCAGATGTGCGATTGTGCGCGGAATCGCGGAGTGACTCACGCTACATAAAGGGGCAACAACAGACGCTGGAGGACTTATGGTGTGCACATGGCTCTACCTATACGACGGGCGCGCGCGCGCACACGTGTCGTTGCATAGGTGCAGTGGACGAGAATCGATCGTTCCCTGATCGACTGGTGGGCCCGGGGATCGATAGCGCGATAAAAATGTCCGAAACGCGTCCCCTTCAACGCTACTTCAATGCGTACGTAATTTTCGCGGTAATGTTTTGCAGAGAGTGCATACACGCTTCATTATAAATAAAACATATATATGTATATTTCAAGGACCCCAGTCGAAATTTTAGCCCTGCTTCGGACCTGAACTTTCCAACATCTGTACATGGCGAAGGATCAATGTATGTGTAATGCACATGAAAACTGAAATCCTACTTAGCGCCTCTAAATGGCAGAAAACGCACAAAATGCCGCTTGCAGGTTCTAAAGAGCTCTCTCGGCAAAGCTAGTAAAATAGTTTTTTGTATATTAACATAAAATATTATTTTTTATATTATATATTAATAACAATATAAAATGTAATTTCTTATGTATTAATTTTTTTATATATTATATATTTGTCAAATTTATTATATGTACATCGTATATAATATTAAAATATTAAATTTATATATTGAATAGTAGTTTAAATAGATTTAAAAGGAGCTGATATAGGTTTTAGAGTCAACATAAACGGAATAAGTGGAACACTGAGATCGAAAGTAGGATGAAAAATTTCTACTGCTATTTTCTTTGTCGTTTGGAAAAAACCTTACTCGTTTTCGCGAATCGCATGAAAGAAATGACATTCCTGAAATGTTTTGAACGTTGACCTGTGCCAATCTTTGAGCCTAACATACTTTCAAATATGCAAAAAATGTCCGAGATTCTATAGAATTAAGTCCGAGACCGTCCGGAATTCTCGGAAATCTTTTTATGAAGATGGTCAATATATATTTACTGTTCAGTCTTCCGTTTTGCGACCAGACAGTCGTTCGGTCTAACGAAGCCCGTCGTCATAGGTCCGCCGACACGACGTTGGCGATACGATGCCGCTAATTTTCTTCGGAATATACAGAGGACGTTCGACTAATGCGCGCGCCTGACTTTTCGGTCGAATCAAGTGCAATCGAATTGAATGTAAACTCGCATTTCTCGCAACTGTTCAAACACACGCGACAACACAATCATGACTGATTTCGATGGTAAATAAGTTCCCCCGCGAGCGCGATAATTAACAATAACTATGTGTGGTCCCGGGTAGATCAAATTACCGAAGAGGGTAGTTTTGTAATTAATAATTTAGACTTCTCCAAGCGACACTGCATGAAAATCCGGATGGGTTACCAACAAAGAAATCGACGGTTGCGAGAACAGCTGAAACACCTCGAGCAAATCGAAACCGCGCGCGCTATTGCAACAAAAATAACGTCCCCACGAAAATACAGCAAATGAATTGAAACGCGTTTATTTTTCTTTTTTTATTTTTCAAAAATCGCCACGGAGCTCGACGCAGAGCCGCAAGTTGCGTGCGAAACGCCCGCGATAAACCGTAACCGTGCGAACGCGACAAAGCGCGCCGATAGTTTTTCAATTTCTGTAAATAAAACTGCCCGACCAAGGTGGGAAAAATCGCGTGCCTCCCGAAAAACGTCCGTTTGTGCTCCAGCGTACTCCAAGTGTCGTCCGTTTGGTTGGAGCTCGCCGTCGAATGATATACCCCGAGTTCTAAATTAGTATTCGTTCACATAGCGCAGACGGTCGTGCCCCGGCACGGAGGAGAAAGTCCAGGAAGGACACAGGAAAGAGGACAGCTACGCTGCTGCAGGATCGAGGGGGGAAAAGGAAAGGAAATACAGGGATCAGGAGGGCAAGAGACGGAGGAAACGGCGGAGACGAGGAATCTCAGCGACGCGCCGGCTAGACGGCATCGTAAACTCCGACGAGGAACTTTTGAATTTTAGTAAGAGTCGCTCTCTTTCCCCTCGCGGCACTCCTCCCCTTCTCGCTCCCTCCCTCTCCGCCAGCACCCTCTGCCTAGTCCCGGTGGTGCCGCTTTCTCTCCCCCCCCCATCGTGCCTTCTCTCCCGTCTCTCTCGCTCCTTTCCTTCGTCTTGGCCCTATAAATTAGGGGTTCCCGTTCCACCCCTGAAACTGCTACCTACGCTCGTGCACTAGCGCCGATTAGGGGAACACCGTGGCGTTACCGTATCCGCCGAGGACCTCGCGGAGTTCCTCGCCGGGGTCGGCAGAGGTCGCCAGTGGTTACAAAAAAAAGGAAGAGAACCAGGAGAAGAAGGAAAGACACAGAGCCCGAAGGGGTTCCGCGAGTTTCCTCCGAGCGAGAAGATATAATGCACCCGAGTGCGCGACGAGTCAATGATTTATCGTTAACGTGCGAAGCGCCGTTGAATTTTGGCCAAATGTCAACTCGCGCCCACCGGGAAAGCGGGAAGAGGGTGCGAACGAACGAACGAACAAACGAACGAGCGAGCGAGCAAGAGAGAGAGAGAGAGAATGAGAGAGCACGTCGAGGTGCTCGATCGTCCGGTGCAACGCCGATGAAACGGTCCGCGATTTTAAGGATCAAACGGCTCAACGACCACGATCAATTGGCGCGATACATCGTGTCAATTGACAATCAATTTCCGCGATAAATACGCGCTCATCCCACCGGGTCGTTGAAGCTGACACGACACGATGTCTCCGAATCGCGGTATATATAGCGAGACGCGACGCGTCGCGGCAACAAAGAGAGAGAGAGAGAGAGAGAGAGAGAGAGAGAGAGAGAGAGCCGCGCAAAAATAACGAAACAAGAAAGCAAAACTCGTACGGGGGGATCCCGTTTTATTATTTATAATTTCCCGTCGGGACGGATTTATACCCTGGCGCTTCGGGGAGTTGGAGACTCGGCGAGTACCGTTGTTACAGGGAGGGGTGGCAGAGAGGAGAAGAGGGGAGGAGTGCCACGTTCGACGGAAGGAACCTAGTTTTTTCGTCGTTGCTCAACGCGCACTTAGCATAGAAACGTCCTTCCGGGTCATAGGTATTCAGATTTTCTATCCCTGGCACCCAGCTTCTCTCCTTCGGGATACGCGAAGGGTGCTGCCTGCGGAGGGTGGCTCGTCGAAAGGAACGATGGAGCCAGGGCGCGCGCGAGGCGGAGGGGTAGGTGAGCAGAGCCGGAGGGGAATAAGGGAAAGAGGAAGGCAGCAGCCATAAAGAGCGAGCGAGCGAACGAACGAGCGAGAGAGAAAAAGAGAGGGGGGGGATAGGGGCGAGAGGGGATAATTCCACGGCTAAATATCGGTAAAAATCAATACTATCTCTTTTCCTCGACGCACCGCCGTTGCAGCTAATAATGCACGCAAAGAGCGCGAATCTAAAGGCCGATCAATAAATCATTCCTCAACGATTTTCCATGCATCGACCGCGGCGCGCACACGCGCGCGCTCTTATCGCGCGAATTCCCTCGCGCGAAATGCATTTCTCGATAACGTCCCGGCGGCACCGGCGAGAACATTCGTCGTCGGCAAAATTACGTGTAGGTGGAAATTCAAGCGTCGCCGCTCTCGCGAAATTATTTCTCCGGATGCGACGTTTTATTTATCAACGATGATACGCGCGCGTGCTCTAAAGAGAGGCAGAGAGAGAGAGAGAGAGAGGGAAAGAGAGAAAAAAAATAAGCGGAGATCCGCCACATATTTGCGTTTGTGCTACACGAGATTGCTTTGACTGAAGAAGACGGACGACGCGCGATTCTCGAATAACCGCGCGTTCGCGTTGTTCAAATCATCCCCCGTTGTTCAAACGCGATTCCGCGCGCACACACACACACACATACACACAGAGCGCGATCTCTATCAACTTTCTCTCTGTAACGCGACGGTTCGGCGACCGGTAGAGTGATTTCAATGCGGCGGAGGAAGTTGATCGTAAGCGGGCGACTATACCAATACGACCGGGCGAATAGTACGAACAAGTTGCTAGCGAGGCACCAAGGAAATACTCGCGTAAGAAGAGCGAGATATTCGAGCCAGGGGAAACAAGTTGCAGCCCGAGAAAATTATCAACCATAAATTCAAGGCAGGTCGGGACAGTGTCTGATACATGGCGCCTCGTTGCCATTTCCAAGCGCGACGCAACCTATACGCGTTTTCTATGCAGCTGCATCCCCGCTTGATGCCGTAACGTGTTAAATACGTTAACCTACGGCTCTGTAAAAAATACGAAGCGGAGTCAACCACACCCACACACGCGCGCGCGTTACGTTATAATAAAACAAAAAAAAAGATTTATTTATTTATTTATTTATTTTATTTATTTTCGCAGCTTGTATATCCGCCCGACCATTACTCATCCCTTCGTCTCGCTCGGTGATGAAGCCAGACAAATGTTGATTCTCACAAAAATATCGTCCACCGTGTTTTCTCGCGTAGCAGCACCGAATTTCCGCGGAATAACGCGGCCCATCCCTCGCCATAGGAATTCGTGTGCCGGAGCGCAGATCACGCAGAATCTCCTACGTCTCCCATGAAATACCGAAGATCGCGACTGAGGTCGCTTTGTACGACCCTGCCCCGCGAAAAAAAGTGCATACCCGCGTGCGGCGCGAGATCGCGGATGCAAATCCGCCGCGAATTCGATATTTTTTCAAGCGCCGGCGCGATGCGACTCGCATCCAGACCACTTGTCCTTCCTATCCGTTCTCACCTCGGGAGAAATCACGAGAGAGAGAGAGAGAGAGAGAGAGAGAGAGAAAAGGGGGAAGAAATAAAGAGAGAGAAGAGGGGAGAGAAATAGAGAAAGAAAGGAACCGCTTTACAGCGATCGGAATTTCCGCTCGTCGCTTTCTAAAACGCGGCGGAAGTAACGGCGTGGAACTGCGGCCTCGACCACGACCTGAGACAAACGGTAACGAAACGCGCGACCGCGCCGCCGCCACCACCGCCGCCGCCACCACCGCCGCCGCCGCCGGCGATCCCCGACGTTCCGAGGGATCCCTTTTGCACGCGAAAGTGTAAACGACGGTGACGGACACACGAGGGAAAGCTTGTCCGACCAAAGGTCCGACCGACCGACCGATCGACCGACCGACCGATCGACCGATCGACCGATCGACCGATCGACCGATCGACCGACCAACCAACTAATCAGCCAACCAAACAACCAACTAACCAACTAACTAACTAACCAACCAACCAACCAACCAGCCAACCAACGCCTCCTCCTGCCGCCGCCGCCGCCGCCGCGTTTCCTCTCTCTTTGCGTCTCTTCTCTCTGTCCCTACCACCGAAGGAGGAGTAAAAAGGAGAAGAGACCCAGAGTGGTTCTCAACGAGAACCTCGCGCACGACCAAGAACAATTTTTACCTACCCTAATGTGACACCGATCTTGTTCAATGGTGTGTGTGCTCGGACGAACAAATGAATTTGTTGCGCGATCGAAGATACGAATCCCCTTTCCCCTCTCAAACGCGAATCAGGTACGTGGAGATGTGAGAACAGTGGGGGTGCAGTAACGAGGGCAAGTATTGTGCAAAGAGAACTGTACAGGTAATATGTACTCTGACGAATTTTATATAAGATAATTGAGAGTATTGCAATAGGGGGCAGCCTTGGCTCGTCGTTTGCGTCGTTTGGAGGCAGAGCACGCGTTACAAAATGAAAACAAAAATTATAGACAACTTGCGCGATAGTTGTAACGTAATACCGCTGCAGAGTTATTAGTACGAAAATTCCACTCTCCCGGCGACATTAGCCGCGACTGCAATAAAGGATACATAATTTCCCTCCGTCCTGCACGGGCGGCACAAAGACGGCGCAACGAGGCGGAAAAAGAGTCGGGAGCGTTTTCGCGACGTTTGTGAAATTGCTGCAATTTTTGTGCTACCTTTAACACACGCTAACTATCGATCCGAGCGTTCGCTCTCGCGTCGCGACAATCGCGAGTCCCCCCGTGCATCTCGTTTTCGCGAAGGAATCGACAAAAGAACGGCACCCGAGCGTGCTGAAAGGCGAAGGGCGTAGAAACGGCGGATGACAAATAATTTGCCGACAGCACCGTGCGGAAAGATATCGTGAAAAATTAAAACACTAGAAATATGAGAACCTCCGTTCACTCTTTTCCCCCTCTTCTTTCTCTCCTCCTCCCCTTTCCTACGTCCCTCATCCCCCGACCCACCCTCCGTAACACGGGGTGGCTAGGAGGGTTTAGGGTGGAAGGGGGCAGAGGAGTAGGGGGAGGGGAGGAGGGGGAGGAGAAGGAGAGGGAGGAGGGAGGTGGGTCGCGTACAACACCGTACAAAAGTTCGCATCACCTCGCGCGGTACAATCCGTGCCAAGAACTAAAGGAGTCCACTAATTTTATTTCGGTCTCGTGTCCTCGTACAATGCGCGCCTGGGGTACTTATAGCGGAAAAAGGGAATGAGAAAGAGAGAGAGGGGAGGAGGAGAAAGAGTGACAGAGAGCGAGAGAGAAAGAAACACACTTTATCCCGGCTAATTTATCTTACTGCAATTTCTCCGGCTCACTCCGGCCGAGTGCGTGTATATGTTCCCTCTCGGACAGGTGGGAGGGGGCGGTGGAGGAGGAAAGTGTTAACTAAGTTGTGACAGGTGGACGATTATTCAACGTCGACGAAATTATAGGGTTACCCTATAATTTATGTAAGTTAATTAAGAGTGGACAGGAATTAAAATCCATGTTAGAGGAACTGCATCGCGCGACTTTGTCGTTTCAATTTCATAAATCCTCCGCAATAGAGCGGCGCGCCGCGCTGTCCCGCGTTGCGCGCGCGCGCGGCTACTTCATAATCTCCGTATTTATCGCTAATTAGAATGATTAAAGGTGATCTATCGCGTCTCCGAGATGCGGCGGTTGATTAATGACACACGCGACTCTCGGTGCACCGCGGAGCTATAATAAATTCCATCTAACCGTGCATCCGTGTCGATTACGTTTACGGCGCGTTGCGGCGAAGTCGCGGGAAAAGTGTCGGTGGAAAAAGTGCTGCGGGGATTTGACGTGTCGTCGGGTGCAAGCGATTTTCGGTCAGCAGCACCGACAAATTTCTCCGAGGGAAAGGAGAGAAGAGGAGAGCGCGCAAAGTTTCCTTCGCAACGCCACCGCGAGCCTCGAACTCGGGCTTCTAGCCGGCACGTGGCGTCAAGAACGCACCCCGACAATTTTTGGCGTCCTAATCGCGCGCCTTATCGCGCGACGCATAATTCACGATAATGCCTCTGCGCAAGATATTAATTTCTATCGGAAGATCGGTCGACCGTTTCGAGCGCATTCTCATCCAGCAAACGCAAACGGTGTTTGACTCGGAATATTAATTCGCTGAGACCTCTCGATGGCACGGAATATGAATGCGTGCGGCGCCCACGTGGCGCGCCTTGCTGCTTTAAAAAAAAAGTGTGAGAGAGAGAGAGAGAAGAAGAAAAAGAGATCCTTTTTAAGTTGCGTTTATGCGCGCGGCTCGCGCTCACCTCGTTTCAACTCCCTCGGGAAAACAGCAGAGAGCTTATAGCGCCGTCCGCGCTAATGATGTTGTTCTACTTCGCTCGCTTTCTTCATCGACGTACCCGTCGAATACGATCCCTCAAAGTCGGGTTACATTTTCGGAGAGCGCCGATATCGCGTATCGTTATCGAATACATTAAAGCACATATGAATATATTCATATGGGTATAAGGTTATATAAAGTGATATCGGTATACCGCTGTATCCCGCGCGCGCGCGCGCCTGTCTTATTCTTTTGGATTCCTCGAGTTTCCAAACGGTCTCGCGTTTCAACAAATTATTTTTGCGAGAGACCGCGCTTCGTGTCCGCCAAATTCGGCGACCAACTCCAAGCGCCGCGACAAAACCGCAGATAAAGCCGGCAGTGTGTTGCACGCTGAGAAAAAAATATTTCATACTTGCGCGACGACAGTCACATAGTAGAAGAATTGCAATCAAGATAACCATCTTTTTTTGTATGTTTAATTGATTGCTGCTTTAGATTGATAGCGTTAGTAATGATAACCTTGCACGTGCATTGCCGCTACTACTTTTTCTGTCAGAATAACGAGGAGATACAGGAGTTGACGCCGAAAAGAAAGTGTAATTTTTGAGATTGACTACTTTTTTCTCTTAGTGTATTTTTCAAATTTAATCACATGTAGATATTGTTCGATTCTCTACATTACACGAGTTAGAAATCTTGTTAGAATGTTAAAATTTTCATGTTTTACCCATTTCTTATTGTTATTTCAATGTAAAATTATAAATATATTATCGATACATTATTATCTTCGTGATGTTTTAATGTGTTATATCAATGCTTTAATAACTTAACGTTTTTTGTATGTCACTTAGAAATGGAATATTATTTTGAATTCTTTTAACGCAATTATAAAAAAATGACATTTCTTAAAGTCACTTTAATATTAATAAGAACTTAAAAAGCGAATCCTCAAATCATTGTAAACCTTGACATACAGAATAACCAAATTTATTAAGCATAAATGTTTCTATCACGAATAAGTTAAATTAAAGTAATTAATATCATGTGTTAATATAATATGTAAAAATAAGTTATAACGCGTTCACCTTTGTACACGTTCACATTATATGAACAAAAATGTAAGGAATCGACATTCCTTACGAGTTATTTTAACTACTCTTCCGTATATTTGTTTACTATTCTTTACGTTATTTTTACAAAAATTGAGCTTAAAGCCAAAATAATAAGTACGAATGTAAAAAAAAACGGTGAGTGTTAATTAATTAACATCCGTAATTCATCAATAAGTGACAAGTTATTTTTATAAAAAATTTTGAATGGACTTTCTGGAATATGTGAAAAATATTAAAATTAACATTTTATTATTTATTTTTATTGTTTTTGTTAATTAATATTTTATTGTAGACATCCGCATAAATATTAATCATAAATTCCCCCCAAAACTCGACGCGCTAAGACATGCAGCGCGATGGTATCATTTAACTCCCCCCATTCCAGAGGAACACATCCTATTCCTTACTTCCATTACCTAAGCCCTGCACACAATGGTGAAAATATTAAAAATAAAAATAAGTATTAAACATTGAGCATATTTTATACAGGGTACAGCGGGGTAAATTGAATAGCGGGGGAATTTGGATAATATTAAGCGTTTGCGACAATTTCAGAAAAATATGAGACGCCTTGTTTTATGTTTGAGGTTAGCATGCTATATATTCATATTTTTATGCTATATATCATATTTTTCTGAAATTGTCGCAAACGCTTAATATTATCCAAATTCCCCCGCTACTTAATTTACCCCGCTGTACCCTACCTGAAATTAATTATTTCTCATATCTAATATTACGTTATTTTGATACTTGACTCCTAATTCGTAATTTGCAATACGTTAGTCTATTAGATTTGGTTTCCGGGTTTGAGCCGCGTGGATTCAACTTTGTTTGATCCCGACATTTCGCGAACATTCCAGTCCGCTTCATCAGGAAGGAACGACGATGCCGTTAGTCTATTCTTTGTTTTAAATAAAACAATTTCCTTCTCCTAGGTTAAAGATTACTTAATTCTTATTCCTATTCCTAATACGTGCTCCATTGTGCGCAGGATCTTGCGCATATCGACGAAGATCAGAGCTCCCTTTCGCGTGTGCACTCTCGGCTCGTGCCTCGTGATTTCCGCGCTGCCACCAATGCGGAAGGTCGCGGTCTTTTCGCGATACTCGCGCACCGCGTCCGTCCGCATGTTTGACGCAATCGGTTCGGCGGTTTGCCGGAATTTAGAATATTCCACACATCGATGGGCACACCGCGCGCTTCGCACCCACGCGTGTATGCCTCGCGCGCGCGTGTCGCGACCGCATTTGCAACGGACGCGACCGTGCCTAAAAATGGCCCCAGTTTACACTACGGTACCAGCCTGACGATATATTCATACGTGCGCGCACGTAGGTACGCACGCACGCACGCACGCACGCACGCACGCACGCACGCACGCACGCACGCACGCACGTAACGTAACGTACACACGCACGTACGTACGGCGATAACGATTAGAGTCGTAACGGATTTTTTCCCCGCCACGATCCATCTCGCATTCCGGCCTCATCGCACGCGGTGTAGAAGTTTCGAATAATACGTTCCGCCTCATTCCCCGATTCGGCGATCGAACGGGGGGCGCGTAACAGCTCCGGGCGCTTGTTACAAAACTATTCGAAAAACTGGTTTTCCGCCGTTCAGCCAACCCCGCCGGCTCGCTGCGTGTGCGTGCGTGCGTGCGTG